>NW_022145737.1:87130-324717 GCF_002938485.1 Sitophilus oryzae | reverse complement strand
GAGAAGAGGATAATCGTACTTCTTCAGCTATGGTAAACTGCTGATGACACACGGGTCCATTCCAGTTCGAAAGGACCCAGTCCAGGAAGAGTTTTTCTCGTTAATATTTCGGTTTTAATATATTCTTTTGATGAATAATAATGGTATTATTTAAAAATTAATTTTTACCACTCAATCCAAGAAACGTACATCTTCAGCTTATGGTAAACTGCCTGATGGACACATGCCATCAGTTCCGAAAGGACCCAGTCCAGGAGAGTTTTCTCGTTTATATTTCGGTTTTATATTTTCTTTGGATGATGAATAATGTTATTTAAAAATTAATTTTACCCCAAATCGAATAAACGTACTTCTTCAGCTAAAGGTAAACTGCTGATGGACACACGCCATCCTGTTCGAAAGGACCAAGTCCGGGAAGGTTTTCTCGTTATATTTCGGTTTTAAATATATTCTCTGTAATGATAATAATTGTTAATTTAAAAAAATTAAATTTTTCCCCTCAATCCAAGAAACGTACATCTTCAGCTATATGTAAACTGCTGATGGACACATGCCATCCAGTTGAAAAGAACCCAGTCCAGGAGAGTTTTTCCTCGTTTATTTTCGGTTTTTAATATTTTCTTCTTGGATGAAATAATAATGTTATTTAAAATTAATTTTTACCGCCCAATCGAATAAACGTACTTCTTCAGCTTATGGTAAACTGCTGATGGACACATGCTATCCTGTTCGAAAGGACCCAGTCCAGGAGGGCATCCTCGTTATATTTCTACTTCATTCAATAGAAAAAAAAAAAAAAAATAAAATGTTATTAAAAAATTAAATTTTTACCCCTAAAGTCCAAGAAACTACTTCTTCAGCTAATTTTAAACTGCTGATGGACACTGCCATCCAGTTCGAAAGGACCAGTCCAGGAGAGTTTCTCGTTATATTTCGGTTTAATTATTTTCTTTTGATGATAATATAAATGTTATTTAAATTAATTTTTTACCCGCCAAATCGAATAAACGTACTTCTTCATTCAGCTTATGGTAAACTGCTGATGGGACACATGCCATCCAGTTCGAAAGGACCCAGTCCAGGAGGGCATCCTCGTTTGATTTCGGTTTTAATATATTCTCCTTGATGATATAATGTATTTTAAAAAATTAATTTTTACCCCTCAATCCAAGAAACGTACATCTTCAGCTTATGGTAAAACTGCTGATGGACACATGCCATCCAGTTAGAAAGGACACAGTCCAGGAGAGTTTTCTCGTTAGTATTTCGGTTTTAATATTTTTTAGTATAAAAAAAAAAAAAAAATGTTTATTATAAAAAATTAATTTTTACCCCCCAAAATCGAATAAACGTACTTCTTCAGCTTATGTAAAATGCTGATGGACATCACGGCCATCTCTGTTCGAAAAGGAACGCCAGTCAGGAAGGATCTTCGTTATTTTTCGGTTTTAATATATTGCTTTGATGATAATAATGTTATTTAAAAAAATTAATTTTTTACCCGCTCAAATCCAAGAAACGTACATCTTCAGCTAATGTTAAACTGTGATGGACACATGCCATCGCCTTCGAAAAGGACCCAAGTCCAGAGAGTTTTCTCCGTTTATATTTGGTTTTTAATAATTTTCTTTTGATGATAATAATGTTATTTAAAAATTATTTTTAACCCCCAAAATCGAATAAACGTACTTCTTCAGCTTAAATGGTAAACTGCTGATTGACACATGCCATCCAGTTTTAAAGGACCCAGTCCAGGAGGGCATCCTCGTTATATTTCGGTTTTAATATATTCTCTTGATGATAAAACTGTAGTATTTAAAAAAAATTAATTTTTACCCCTCAATCCAAGAAACGTACATCTTCAGCTTTATGGTAAACTGCTGATGGACACATGCCATCCAGTTCGAAAGGACCCAGCCAGGAAGAGTTTTCTCGTTATATTCGGTTTTAATATTTTCTTTTGATGATAATAATCGTTATTTAAAAATTAATTTTTACCCCCAAATCGAATAAACGTACTTCTTCAGCTTATGGTAACTGCTGATGGAAACATGCCATCCTGTTCAAAAGTACCCAGTCCAGGAGGGCATCCTCGTTATATTTCGGTTTAAACATTCTCTTGAATGATAATAATGTTATTTAAAAGATTAATTTTTTACCCCTCAATCCAAGAAACGTACATCTTCAGGCTTATGGTAAACTGCTGATGGGACACATGCCATCCAGTTCGAAAGGACCCAGTCCAGGAGAGTTTTCTCGTTATAGTTTCGGGTTTTAATATTTTCCTTTTGATGATAATATGTTAATTTAAAAATTAATTTTTACGCCCCAAATCGAAATAAACGTACTCCTTCAGCTTATGGTAAACTGCTGATGGACACATTCCATCCGGTTCGAAAGGAACCAGTCCAGGAGAGTTTTTCGTTATATTTCGGTTTTTATATATTCTTTTGATGATAATAATGTTATTTAAAAATTATTTTTTACCCCTCAATCCAATAAACGTACTTCTTAAGCTTAATGTTAACTGCTGATGGACATATCCCATCCAGTTCGAAAGGACCCAGCTCGCAGGAAGTTTTTCTCGTTATAATTCGGTTTTAAATATTTTCCTTTTTGATGATAATAATGTATTTAAAAATTAATTTTTACCCCCGAATCCAAAAAACGTACTTCTTCAGCTTTATGGTAAACTGATGATGGACACACGCCATCCTGTTCGAAAGGACCCACTCAGGAGGGCATACTCGTTATAATTTCGGTTTTAATATATTCTCTTGATGATAATAATGTTATTTAAAATTAATTTTTACCGCCTCAATCCAAGAAAGTCGTACTTCTTCAGCTATGGTAAACTGCTGATGAACAAATGCCATCCCAGTTCGAGAGGACCCAGTTCAGGAGAGTTTTCTCGTTATATTTCGGTTATATATTTTCTTTTGAAGATGATAAATTCAATGTTTATTTAAAAAATTAATTTTTAGCCCCGACCTAAATCGAAGAAACGTACTTCTTCACTTAATGGTAAACTGCTGATGACACATGCCATCCAGTTCGAAGGACCCAGTCCAGGAGGGCATCCTCGTTAATATTTCGGTTTTAATATATTCTCTTGATGATAATAATGTTATTTAAAAATTAATTTTTACCCCTCAATCCAAGAAACGTACTTCTTCAGTTATGGTAAACTGCTGATGGACACATGATCCAGTTCGAAAGGAACCCAGTCCAGGAGAGTTCTCTCGTTATATTTCGGTTTTAATATTTTCTTTTGATGATAAAATGTTATTTAAAAATTATTTTTATCCGCCCAAATAGACTAACGTACTTCTTCAGCTTATGGTAACTGCTGATGGACACACGCCAACCAGTTCGAAAGGACCCATCGCAGGAGGCATCCCGTTTGATATTTCGGTTTTAAATATATTCTCTTGATGATAATAATGTTATTAAAAATTAATTTTTACCCCCTCAATCCAAGAAACGTACATCTTCAGCTTATGGTAATCTGCTGATGGACACAATGCCATCCAGTTCGAAAGGACCCAGTCCAGGAGAGTTTTTTCGTTATATTTCGGTTTTATATTTTCTTTTGATGAATAATAATGTTATTTAAAAAATTAATTTTTTACCGCCCAAATCGAATTATAACGTACTTCTTCAGCTTATGGTATACTGCTGATGGAAACATTCCATCCAGTTCGAAAAGACCCAGTCCGGAGAGTTTTCTGTTTATATTTTCGGTTTTAAATATATCCTTTTGATGATAATAATGTTATTTAAAAATTAATTTTACCCCCCAATCCAAGAAACGTACTTCTTCACTTAATGGTAAACTGCTGAATGGACACATGCATCCAGTTCGAAAGGACCAAGTCCAGGAGAGTTTTCTCGTTATATTTCGGTTTTAATATTTTCTTGATGATAAATAATGTTATTTAAAAAATTAATTTTTACCACCCCAAAATCGATAAAACGTACTTCTTCAGCTTATGGTAAACTGCTGATGGACATATGCCATCCAGTTTAAGAGGACCCAGTCCAGGAGAGCTTTCTCGTAATATTTCGGTTTTAATATATTCTCTTGAATGATAATAAGTTATTTAAAAAATAATTTTTACCCCCCAACCAAAGAAACGTACTTCTCCAGCTTATGGTAAACTGCTGATTGGATCACATGCATTCCAGTTCGAAAGGACCCAGTCCAGAGAAGTTGTCTCGTTATATTATTTCGGTTTAATATTTTCGTTTTGTGATAATAATGTTTATTTAAAAATTAATTTTTACCCTCCAATCCAAGAAACGAACTTCTTCAGCTTATGGTAAACTGTTGATGGACACATGCCATCCTTTTCGAAAGGACCCAGTCCAAGGGAGGCATCCTCGGTATATTTCGGTTTTAATATATTCTCTAGATTGATAATATATGTTGATTTAAAAATTATTTTTAACCCCTCATCCAGAGAAAACCCGTACTTCTTCAGCTTTTGGTAAACTGCTGATGGAATCATTCCATCCAGTTCGAAGGACCCAGTCCAGGAGAGCTTTCTCGTAATATTTCGGTTTTAATATTTTCTTTTTTGAAATGATAATAATGTTATTTAAAATTAATTTTTACCCCAAATCGAATAAAACGGTACTTCCTTCAGCTATGGTAAACTGCTGATGGACACACGCCAATCCTGTTCGAAAGGACCCAGTCCAGAGGGATCCCTCGTGATATTTCGGTTTTAAATATATTCTTTTGATGATAATAATGTTTATTTAAAAAATTAATTTTTACCCCTCAAACCAAGAAACGTACTTCTTCACCTTATGGTAAACTATTGATGGAACATGCCATCAGTTTTCGAAAGGACCCAGTCAGGAGATTTTCTCGTTATATTGTCGTTTTAATTATTTTCTTTGATGATAATAATGTTATTTAAAAATTAATTTTACCTCCAAATCGAATAAACGTACTTCTTCAGCTTTTATGGTAAACTGCCTGATGGAGCAACACGCCAATCCCTGTTCGAAAGGACCAGTTCCAGGAGGCATTCCTCGTGTATATTTCGGTTTAATATATTCTTGTGAATATATGTTATTTAAAAGATTAATTTTTACCCCTCAATCCAAGAAACGTACATCTTCAGCTTATGGTAAACTGGTGATAGGACACTTGCCATCGAGTTCGAAAGGTCCCAGTCCAGGAGAGTTTTCTCTCGTTATATTTCAGGTTTAAGTATTTTCTTTGATGATAATAATGTTATTTAGAAAATTAATTGTTACGCGCCCAAATCGAATAAACGTACTTCTTCTGCTTATGGTAAACTGCTGATGGACACATACGCCAATCCTGGGTTCGAAAGTACCCAGTCCAGGAGGGCATCCTCGTTATATTTCGGTTTAATATATTCTTTGATGATAATAATGTTATTTAAAAATTAATTTTTATCCCCTAATCCAAGAAACGTACTTCTTCACCTTATGGTAAACTGCTGATGGACACATGCATCCAGTTTCGAAAGGACCCAGTCAAAGAAAGTTTTCTCGTATAATTTCGGTTTTTAATATTTCTTTTGATGATAATAATGTTATTTTAAAAAATTAATTTTTACCCCAAATCGAATAAACGTACTTCTTCAGCTTATGGTAAACTGCCTATGGACACATGCCATCCTGTTCAAAAGTACCCAGTCCAGGAGGGCATCCTCGTTATATTTCCGGTTTTTAATATATTCTCATTGATTGATAATAATGTTTATTTAAAAATTAATTTTTACTCAATTCCAGAAGTAACATTTTCAGCTTATGGTAAACTGCTGATGGACACAATGCCATCCAGTTCGAAAGGGACCCAGTCCAGGAGTGTTTTCTCGTTATATTTCGGTTTAATATTCTTTTGATGATAATTATGGTTATTGTAAAAATTAATTTTTACCTACTCCCAAATCGAATAAACGTACTTCTTCAGCTAATAGTAAACTGCTGATGGACACATGGCATCCAGTTTTCGAAAAGGACCCAGTCCCAGGAGTGTTTCTCGTTTATAATTTCGTTTTAATATTTTCTTTTGATGATAATAATGTTATTTTAAAAATTAATTTTTAACCCCCAAATCGAATAAACGTACTTCTCAGCTTATGGAAAACTGCTGATGGACACACGCCATCCTGTTCGAAAGGACCCAGTCCAGGAGGGCCATCCTCGTTAATATTTCGGTTTTAAATATATTTTGATGATATAATGTTATTTAAAAATTAATTTTACCCCCCAATCCAAAAAACGTACTCCTTCAGCTTATGGTAAACTGCTGAAATGGACATATGCCATCCAAGTCGAAAGGACCCAGTCCAGGAGAGTTTTCTCGTTATATTTCGGTTTTAATATATTCTTTTGATGATAATAATGTTATTTAAAAATTACATTTTTAACCCCCCAAATGCAAAAAACGTATTTCTTCAGCTTATGGTAAACATGCTGATGGACACACGCGGCTGTGCCTCCAGTTCGAAAGGACCCCAGTCCAGGAGAGTTTTCTCCGTTATAATTTTCGGTTTTAAAATATATTCCTTTTGATGATAAAATGTTATTTAAAAAATTAATTTTTACCCCCCCAATCCAAGAAAACGTAACTTATTCAGCTTATGGTAAGACTGCTGATGGGACACATGCATCCAGTTCGAAAAGGACCCAGTCACAGGAGTAGTTTCTCGTTATATTTCGTTTTAATATTTCTTTTGATGATAATATGTTATTTAAAATTATTTTTTCCGCCCAAATCGATAAAACGTACTTCTTCAGCTTATGGTAAACTGCTGAGGACACACGCCATCCTGTTCGAAAGGACCCAGTCCAGGAGGGCATCCTCGTTATATTTCGGGGTTTTAATATATTTCTTAAATGATAATATGTTTATTAAAAAATTAATTTTTACCCCTCAATCCAAGAAACGTACATCTTCAGCTTATGGTAAATACTGATGGACACATGCCAGATTCAGTTCAAAGGAACCCAGTCCAGGAGAGTTTTCCTCGTTATATTTTCGGTTTTACAATAATTTTTCTTTTTGAATGATATAATGTTATTTAAAAAATTAATTTTTTACCCCAAATCGAATAAACGTACTTCTTCAGCTTATGTTAAACTGCTGATGGACACACGCCATCCTGTTCGAAAAGGACCCAGTCCAGAGCGGCATCCTCGTTATATTTCCGGTTTTAAATATATTTCTCTTGATGATAATAATGTTATTTAAAAAATTTAATTTTTACCTCTCATCCAAGAAACTACATCTTCAGCTTATGGTAAAACTGCTGATGGACAATGCCATCCAGTCGAAGGACCCAGTCCAGGAGTGTTTTCCTTCGTTTATATTTCGTTTAAATATTTTCTTTTGATGATAATAATTTTTATTAAAAAATTAATTTTTACCCCCAATCGAATAAACGTACTTCTTCAGCTTATGGTAAAATGCTGATGGACAAATGCCACCCAGTTCGAAAGGACCCAAGATCCAGGAGAAGTTTTCTCTTTTTAATTATTTCCGGTTTTAATATTTTCTTGGTTTAATGATAATAATTAGATGTATTTAAAAATTAATTTTTTACCCCAAATCGAATAAACGTACTTCTTTCAGCTTATGGTAAACTGCTGATGGACACATGCCCTCCAGTTTAAAAGGACCCAGTCCAGAGGGCAATCCTCGTTATATTTCGGTTTAAATATATTCTTCTTGATTGAATAATAATGTTATTTAATAAGATTAATTTTTACCCCTCAATCCAAGAAACGTACTTCCTTCAGCTTTTGGTAACTGCTGATGGACACATGCCATCTAGTTCGGAAGGACCCAGTCCAAGGAAGTTTTCTCGTTATATTTCGGTTTTAATATATTTTCTTTTGATGATAATAATGTTATTTAAAAATTAATTTTTACCCCCAAATCGAATAAACGTACTTCTTCAGCTTATGGTGAACTGCTGAAGGACAAATGCCATCCAGTTTCGAAAGGACCTAGTCCAGGAGAGTTTTCTTGTTATAATTCTCGGTTTTTAATATATTCTTTTGATGATAATAATGTTATTTAAAAAAATTAAATTTTTACCCCCCAATCCAAGAAACGCACTTCTTCAGCTTATGGTAAACTGCTGAATGGACACACGCCATCCAGTTCGAAAGGACCCAGTCCAGGAGGGCATCCTCGTTATATTTCGGTTTTAATATATTCCTCTGATGATAATAATGTTATTTAAAAATTAATTTTTACCCCCCAATCCAAGAAAAGTACTTCTTCAGGCTTATGGTAAACCGCTGATGGACACACGCCATCCAGTTCGATAGGACCCAGTCCAGGAGGGCATCCTCCGTTTATATTTCGTTCGGTTTAATATATTCTCTTGATGATAATAATGTATTTAAAAAATTAATTTTTACCCCCAATCCAAGAAAACGTACTTCTTCAGCTTAAGGTAAACTGCTGAATGGACACATGCCATCCGGTTGAAAAGGACCCAGTCCAGGAGAGTTTTCTTCTCGTTATAATTTCGGTTTTAATATAATTTTTTGATGATAATAATGTTATTTAAAAAATTAATTTTTACTCCCAATCCAAGAAACGTACTTCTTAAGCTTATGGTAAACTGCTTTGATGGACACATGCCCTCCAGTTCGAAAGGACACAGTCCAGGAGGGCTTTCTCGTTATATTTCGGTTTTAATATATTCTTTTGATTATAAAATAATGTTATTTAAAAATTAATTTTTTACCCCCCAATCAAGAAACGTACTTCTTCAGCTTAATGGTAAACTGCTGATGGCACATGCCATCGAGTTCGAAATGACCCAGGGTCCAGGAAAGATTTTTTCTCTTATATTTCGGTTTTAAAATATTTTTTTTTTTTTTTTTTTTTTTTATTTTTTTTTTATACATAGCTTTGGTTGCGCAGATATTCAATGAACGCCGAATTCCTGACAAACACCTTTATGCAAAATTGTTCGCGAGTTAGTAGCAAAATTTCCCGAAACTGGTTCCGTTATGAATAAAAAGAGGCAGAGGGAAAATCCTTTAGTAAATGAAGCTATGGTGGTATTCGTATTGGGCCATGTTGCCATGGATAGTACGTTGTGTACAAGAAAATTAGCCAAACCAAAACACTGAACAACAAAAAAAAAAAAAAGAATATTAAAAAAACACAAATTCAGTTGGTACAAGACTCAACGAAGACGATTTGATCGTCGCGGGCTGGGTTAATTTTTGGAATATTCCTATTTTGGGTCAGTTTAACGATATTGAGACCGCACCTGATCGTTCAACTTGTGGCAAGTGAAAAAATGCGTAAACATCTAGAAATAATAAGAAAAAACAGCAAATTGGTCGAAGGAATTTGTCCTTATCATTTACTTTGATAAATGTTTAAACACACTTTTCAAATTTCAATCCATCATATTTTCTCAATGACATGGCCGATTTTCAAAGACGAAGCGGGGAAATATAGAGAATAGAAAGCTCTTTTCATTGCGGTGCTACTTGACCCCCCTTCCCATTTGAAAAAAGTTTAGAGGGTTGAAGATTTTGCAATCATTTTTTGGGCAAAAGTTGTCCCCCTCACAAACAAAATTGACGTGTTTTTGGATTTTTTGAAAAAAAAATATCCTGGCTATTATGTCTTGCGGAACGTTTTCGATGGGCCACCCTGTATGTATAGTGAGGCAAGTTCAAGAAGCTTTGGAAGAGGGAGATGAGGGAATCATTGATGAGTGAATGGAATGAGTGATGAGTGAATGGTCAACGAATCAACAATATCAGATACGCTGACGATGCAGTAGTAATGACAGACAATAGTGAAGATCTGCAGAACCTACTTCAAAGAATGTATTCTACAAACAATATGGGCTGAATATGAATTTGAAGAAAACAAAATTCATGATGGTTACAAAAGACCACAATGTAAACACTACAAGTACTTGGGCACTATAATAAATGAAACTGCCGAACAGTTGCAAGAAATAAAATCTAGGATTGAGATATTAATATTATAGAAGTTCTTTTTTAAAACTAAAGAAATTTCTTTGCAGTAGAGATACAAACTTAAATTTAAGAATAAGAATACTCAAATGTTACGTGTTTTCGACCTTATTGTATGGTGCCGAAGTGTAGGCACTAAAACAGACGAATTTAACAAACTGGTGGCTTTCGAAAGGTGGTGTCATCATCGCATGTTACGGATTTCTTGGGTCGATAGAGATACAAATATCGAGGTGTTACGCCGTATAAACAAGGAAGAAGAAATATATAAAACCCTTAAGAGGAAAAAATTAGAATATTTTGTACAGAGGTCCCAAGTAGCATTTTCACGGCTTGCGACCACATGTTTACTAAATACAACGTTGGATTAGTTACAAAAAATAGTTAGCTCCCTACCTTCGGTATTAAAATAAATTTAAACGTTTTTATAACGTTGTGCCGACGTCGGACTAGTACTACAGCAAAGTAGGGAAGCTTCTGCAACGTCGAATAAACGTTGTCTTGTAACCTTTTTTGCTTAAGTGATCTTTAGGTGATTCGGACAACGTAGTTACAACGTTGGACAATATAGAGTTTTCCGACGTCAGTTTCAGGACCTATTCCAACGTTATGCAAACGTCGTCTGTTTTACTAATTCCAACGTTGTTTAGATTTTATTCTTGGCCTTGGTAGGACGTCGAGTCACTACCTTTATGCAACTGTATTGAACCATAACCTTAAATCTTAAATTTTCACTTCATTGTTCTGTTCAGTCAGACAGTTCAGTGCTGTTTTTGTTTTTATAAAAAAAACTTAATTAAAATGGGACATAAGAAAGGTACATAAAAAACTAAATTTAAATATATATCGACATATATTACCGATAGTTTATCCACTCCCTCGTTTATTTAGATTATAGAGGGCGGCACAAGCTAGATTCTAGGATGACTAAATTAGGCAATCTTGCGACTAGTATACTACCTGTTAAGGCCGAACTGCGACTTTATTAGTCCAGTATGCGACTACTCGAACTACTCCATCTTAATCTCCAAAACAACAAAGTGAAAACCGCCATGTTGTTAAATAAGAAAATATTTCGTTCCTAAAATAGCAATTCCTGCTTTTTGAATCCATTAACTTGAAATATTTGACCCTAAAAAACACGCGGAAACAATTTTTTCGACTGCGAATAAATTATTTTCATTTTACTAAAAAAAAATTCAAGAAAATTTTTAAAACTTCTTTAATTTTAAGGCCCATTAGTATTTTTCAAAGTAGAAACAATACATTTATCAATAAAGTTGTTGGCGTTTAACTTTTTTGCCTTGGGTATCGAGTTACAGAGTCGGTTAAAGCGTTTCACTAATTATGATCTTCAAACATCCTCCACACTTAAATACTTTTCTTTTGTTTTCCTTCACTGCCATCTGACATATGTCTCTAACTAAATCGTAAAAATAATATTTTTACTATAATTATCCCAATTTAATATAAAACGCGACTTAGACGCCATATTAGTTTTGTATTTCTGTGAATTAGGATTTTAAACAACGTTGCAGTTTGTACTAAATTAGACTTCTAGCCAACGTCGGTATCCAACGTCGTTTCGAGCCAAAAATTATTCTCCAAACTAGTGCAGACTAGGGTTGGCACGAGGTTGTGCCGACGTTGCGCCCCGACGTTTGGTCGCGTGACACAACGTTGTCCCGACGTCCAAATGCTGCTTGGGGTATTTTATAAGAGGTCTTAAATACCAATTGCTCCAGAATATTATGGAAGGAAAAATCCAAGGAGGACATAGTCGGGGCAGAAGACGAACATCCTTACCAAAGAACTCAGAGAATGGTATGAAATGACGTCATGATAACGGAGATTTGCAATCATGTAAATTATTGCCAATCTCCGTTAGGAGGCGGTACTTGAAGAAGAAGAAGAAGACCAATATTCTTCTTTTACGTCTAGTTTTTTACGTTAATAAACTTTCTGTGAATTTTATGGTCAAAATTTCGACAGTTTGATGAACTAGCAGAAGCCTTTTGATATAAAATGTGTAAAGAAATTCCTATTCTTTCTTCAATTCATTTGACTTGTGAAAACGCGTCTTTACGCTACTGAAAGCACAGAATATCTAGCTACGCAACAGAAGCCTCGTTACATGTATAAAATTGTAGGTAGCAAAAGGAGACAGGCTTTAAAAGCCTGTCTCCAAATCAGATATTTTGATGTGGTAGTTTCGCTACTACATAATAGAGGGCAGTAAATTTAAAAAGAAAACAGTTTTTCTACAAACAAAATTTAAAAGAATTTTGTGCAGTGTTGCCATTGTGTAATTCATATCGTAATACTTCCTGATCAAGCCTACCTCTCAAATTTGCTACATCATTTAAACATATTAAAATAGATCAGAGCTGTTTTTTTCAGTTTGCCATGTTAGTTGGAATTAAATCTTATGAGCTAAATTACAATCACTTCCTGACGTTTGATTGTATAATTGAATCCTGAATTTTCATTGTAATTCGGCGACAATATAATAAGTATTGTTCTACTATTATGATACCACTTCCTGACGTTCGATTGTGTTCATACCAAGTTCATATCGTATAATCGGGAAAAAACGGCGTTAGCGATAGCTATGAAATGAATATCGCTGTCATTTTATATGTAAATTTATATGGGAAATGTCATCGATCGTCCTTTTCCAGCCAACTGGACGCCGTTTTTTTCAGAAGCATATCAAGTGATACCATAATATAGTACTATATTACGATACATGGCGTTCGATTGGGCTTAAACTTTGTATACTATATCTTCAGTGACATTGTAATATCATGGTACCATGAAGCATATAAAGTGGTACCTTCTATAGTACCATATTTGATGACACAGCAATATTAGGTACATGGCGGCAGTAGGGCTTAAACTTGGTATACTACGTATTTTCGGTGACATTGTAATATGATGGTACTATGATGCATATCATCTGGTACCATAATATAGTACCATATTATGTACATGGCGTTCGATTGGGCTTAAATTTGGGATACTCCGTATCTTCGGTGATATTGTAATATTATGGTACCATGGAGCATAATAAGAGGTACCATAATATAGTACCATATTACGATACCATTTCCTGGCGTTCGATTGGGCTTAAATTTGTTATACTACGTATCTTCGGTTATATTGTAATATGATGGTACTATGATGCATATAAAGTGGTACCTTAATATAGTACCATATTTCAATACCATTTCCTGGCGTTCGATTGAGCTCATATTTGATATATACTTGCGTATTTTTGATGACATGGTATTATTATGGTACCATGAAGCATATCAACTGGTACCATAATATAGTAGTATATTACGTACATGGCGTTCGATTGGGCTTAAACTTGGGATACTACGTATTTTAGATAACATTGTAATATGATGGTACTATGATGATTATAAAGTGGTACCTTAATATAGTACCATATTACGATATCATTTCCTGGCGTTCGATTGCGCTTCAAACTTGGTATATACTACGTATCTATTATCATCAAAAGAATATATTAACACCGAATTACAACGAGAAAATTTCCTAGACTTTGTCCTTTCGAACTCGATGGCATGTGTCCATCGGCGGTTTACCATTAGCTGAAGAAGTACGTTTCTTGGATTGCAGGGTATAAATTCATTATTAAATAACATTATTATCATCAAAAGAATATATTAAAAGCGAAATATAACGAGAAAATTTCCTGGACTTGGTCCTTTCAAACTCGATGGCATGTGTCCATCAGCAGTTTACCATTAGCTGAAGAAGTACGTTTCTTGGATTGCAGGGTACAAATTCATTATTAAATAACATTATTATCATCAAAAGAATATATAAAAAGCGAATTATAACAAGAAAATTTCCTGGACTTGGTCCTTTCGAACTCGATGGCATGTGTCCATCAGCAGTTTTCCATTAGCTGAGGAAGTACGTTTCTTGGATTGGAGGGTATAAATTCATTATTAAATAACATTATTATCATGAAAAGAATATATTAACACCGAATTATAACGAGAAAAGTTCCTGGACTTGGTCCTTTCGAACTCGATGGCATGTGTCCATCAGCAGTTTACCATTAGCTTAAGAAGTACGTTTCTTGGATTGGAGGGTATAAATTCATTATTAAATAACATTATTATCATCAAAAAAATATATATTAACACCGAATTATAACGAGAAAATTTCCTGGATTTGGTCCTTTCGAACTCGATGGCATGTGTCCTTCAGTAGTTTACCATTAGCTGAAGAAGAACGTTTCTTGGATTGCAGGGTATAAATTCATTATAAAATAACGTTATTATTATCAAAAGAATCTATTAAAAGCGAATTATAACGAGAAAATTTCCTGGATTTGATCCTTTCGAACTCGATGGCATGTGTCCATCAGCAGTTTACCATTAGCTGAAGAAGTACGTTTCTTGGATTGCAGGGTATAAATTCATTATTAAATAACATTATTATCATTAAAAGAATATATTAACACCGAATTATAACGAGAAAATTTCCTGGACTTGGTCCTTTCGAACTCGATGGCATGTGTCCATCAGCAGTTTACCATTAGCTGAAGAAGTACGTTTCTTGGATTGCAGGGTATAAATTCATTATTAAATAACATTATTATCATCAAAAGAATATATTAACACCGAATTACAACGAGAAAATTTCCTAGACTTGGTCCTTTCGGAACTGATGGCATGTGTCCATCGGCGTTTACTATTAGCTGAAGAAGTACGTTTCTTGATTGGTAGGGTATAAATTCATTATTAAATAACATTATATCATCAAAAGAATATATTAAAAGCGAAATAATATAACGAGAAAATTTCCTGACTTGGTCCTTTCAAACTCTCGATACGTGTCCACGCGAAGCTTATCATTAGCTGAAGAAGTACGTTTCTTGATTGTGAGGGTACAAATTATTATTAAATAACATGATATTATCATCAAAAGAATATATAAAAAGCGAATTATAACAAGAAAATTTCCTGGACTTGGTCCTTTCGAACTCGATGGCATGTGTCCATCAAAGGTTTTCCATTAGCTGAGGGAAGTGCTGCTTCTTGATGTTTGAGGGTATAAATTCATTATTAAATAACATTATTATCATGAAAAGAATATATTAACACCGAATTATAACGAGAAAAGTTCCCTGACTTGGGTCCTTTCGAACTCGGATGGCATGTCCATCAGCAGTTTACCATTAAGCTAAGAAGTATGTTTGATTGAGGGTATAAATTATTAAATAACATTATTATCATCAAAAATATATATTACCACCTAAATTTATAAATTGAGAAAATTTTGATTTGGTCCTTTTCGAACTCGATGGCATGTGTCCTTCAGTAGTTTCATCATTAGCTGAAGAAGAACGTTTCTTGGATTGCAGGGTATAAATTCATTATAAAATAACGTTATTATTATCAAAAAAGAATCTATTAAAAAGCGAATTATAACGAGGCCTCCTGGATTTGATCCTTTCGAACTCGATGGCATGTGTGTCCGGTATCAGCAGTTTACCATTAGCGGAAGAAGTATTAAGCTTCTTTGATTGTGTGGTATAAATTATTATTAAATAACATTATTATCATTAAAAAGAATATATTAACACCGAATGAGAATTTAGAGAAAATTTCCCTCCTGACTTGGTCCTTTTTCTGAATCCTTCTGATAGCACAGTTCATCAGTTTTATCATATTAGCTGAAGAAGCGTTTCTTGATTGTAGGGTATAAATTATTAAATAACATTATTATCATCAAAGAATATATTACCACTGTGAATTACAACGAGAAAAATTTCCTAGACTTGTCCTTTCGAACTCGATGGCATGTGTCCATCGGCGGTTTACCATTAGCTGAAGAAGTACGTTTCTTGATTGCAGGGTATAAATTCATTATTAAATAACATTATTATCATCAAAAAAAGAACAGAGTAACACCGAATTACAACGAGAAAACTTTCTTGGACTTGGTCCTTTTGAACTCGATGGCATGTGTCCATCAGCAGTTTACCATTAGCTGAAGAAGTACGTTTCTTGGATTGGAGGGTTTAAATTCATTATTAAATAACATTATTATGATCAAAAGAATATATTAACACCGAATTACAACGAGAAAACTTTCTTGGACTTGGTCCTTTCGAACTCGATGGCATGTGTCCATCAGCAGTTTACCATTAGCTAAAGAAGTAAGATTCTTGGATTGAGGGGTAAAAATTAATTTTTAAATAACATTATTATCATCAAGAGAATATATTAAAACCGAAATATAACGAGGATGCCCTCCTGGACTGGGTCCTTTCGAACTGGATGGCATGTGTCCATCAGCAGTTTACCATAAGCTGAAGAAGTACGTTTCTTGGATTGAGGGGTAAAAATTAATTTTTAAATAACATTATTATCATCAAGAGAATATATTAAAACCGAAATATAACGAGGATGCCCTCCTGGACTGGGTCCTTTCGAACAGGATGGCGTGTGTCCATCAGCAGTTTACCATAAGCTGAAGAAGTACGTTTATTCGATTTGGGGGTAAAAATTAATTTTTAAATAACATTATTATCATCAAAAGAAAATATTAAAACCGAAATATAACGAGAAAACTCTCCTGGACTGGGTCCTTTCGAACTGGATGGCATGTGTCCATCAGCAGTTTACCATAAGCTGAAGAAGTACGTTTCTTGGATTGGAGGGTTTAAATCCATTATTAAATAACATTATTATCATCAAAAGAATATATTAACACCGAATTACAACGAGAAAACTTTCTTGGACTTGGTCCTTTCGAACTCGATGGCATGTGTCCATCAGCAATTTACCATTAGCTGAGAAGTACGTTTCTTGGATTGCAGGGTATAAATTATTATTCATTGGTTATCAATGTGCAATATATTAACACCGAATTACAACGAGGCCTCCTTAGATTCTTGGTTCTTTCGAACTGATGCATGTGTCCATCGGCGGTTTATTGGGCTAAAGAAGCATGTTTTTGGATTGCAGGGTATAAATTCATTATTAAATAACATTATTAATAATGTGGGAATATATTAACACCGAATTACAACGAGAAAATTTCCTAGACTTGGTCCTTTCGAACTCGATGGCATGTGTCCATCGGCGGTTTACCATTAGCTGAAGAAGTACGTTTCTTGGATTGCAGGGTATAAATTCATTATTAGATAACATTATTATCATCAAAAGAATATATTAAAAGCGAAATATAACGAGAAATTTTCCTGGACTTGGTCCTTTCGAACTCGATGGCATGTGTCCATCAGCAGTTTACCATTAGCTGAAGAAGTATGATTCTTGAGTTGGCGGGTATAAAGTCATTATAGAATAACATTATTAGCATCAAAACAATATATTAAAAGCGAATTATAACGATAAAACTTATCTTCTAATAACGAGAAAACCAGAATTCTTTTCAAGAAATCCTGTGGTATCTTATTTGTAAATTTCTCAAAAAAAATGATTTTTCTAACCAATAAAGCAGCAATAAAAAAATTAGCCGCTCAACTAGGCTTTCTTTCACTGTAACGCGGCAAAAAACACGCGCACCGGCTTATTCGATCATCGGAAAACATATCGGGAAAATGGGGGCCAATGTAAAAAAGCTAACCGAGCGTATCGGAGGCATTAGAACGACAATGGGAGATCGGTTTGACGAATTCGGTACGATGCCTGTCTGATTTGGAGAATTCACGCGTCGCCGAGCGTCAATTCTTGGCAAACGACATTGAAATGAAACCTTTATTTTCCTTTCCCCTTTTTTATCAAAGAAGTAAAATTTAGATAAAATTATTTAAAATATTTAAAAGTTTAAAAAACACAATATACGGTAATCGCAAAACATTTTCGGATGCACGTCATCAATCACATCAAAATTGACACTAAAGCCTATAAACCTGACTAAATGAAATTTCGACAAAAATGTTTAAATATGTTGTATAATTTAAGATACCGAGCGGCTCTTTATTTTACTTTATAGAGCAAAATTATTGTAACAGATATTTTATTTAGATTAAAGCTGCAAAAATTAGTTAAACGCAAAGATATTTAAGCTCAAGAGATACAATTGTTTACCTTTCTCCTTCATCAGCCATTATTCTATCCTTATTTTCCCATCTCTCTTACACCGAAATCATTTGCCAGGTTTACCTGTATATTGGTATTAGTATTCGATTAAATACCACAACCAATTATTAAGTAATATATAATTTCGTTATATTTTTGTAATATATCAACTACATTAATTTGCTAACGTCATTTTTTTTCATTTAATGCTTAACTGCTTTACTATTTTAAATTTTATAATGGAATAAAAATATCATGGTCGTGTTTCTTTTAATAATAAAAAGCAGTTTGGCAACGTCAGTTTTAGAAATATGCCAGCGTAGTACAACGTATTTCGAGGATGAACGGAAAATCCTAAATTCTCCTTTTGCGATGTTGCTATGCCGCCGATCAAGCTCCATATTCTTTATTTGCAGTATTATAGTATTTTTGCGTTATTTTGTGGACTTCTGTGGACATTAATTTGAAAATATGGTGTATTCATGTATTGTGTACAAGAGAGTGTATCATTTAAATCCAAATTTAACTTTTCACCGGTAAATATAAATAAGTAGGGTTATGTATATTACTATATCCTATTCTCTGTAGATCAGAGGCGTACCTAGACATAAAAATAGCAGATCTCTAAATTATATTTTTAGGTTTATTTTTTAAATCATATATTTATTATGTTTTTTAAATTATATATTTATTAATTAAATTATTTGTAGGAAAAAGGTACATGGTACATACCAATTACCAATAAGTTAATAACAATTTCTGTTTTCCTTTTAAGAAAGGGTATTGAATGTTAAAAATTAAATTTAAGTTCTATCAACCGCCTGTAATTTATAAACAACATCTATTTTCTGTCGCCATCGCTTGTCACTCAAAGTTGATCACGTGCATCGGAAATTGTTTTGCAATTACTTTATTAAAAAAAATCGGAAAAATCTCATAAACGACGTGTTTCTGGAGTCAAAATAAACCACCCCTAAAAATATTTGCACTTTTTTAAGACTCACCCTGTATACCTTAGGTAGGAGTTTTCTATGATATAGGCGTTTATATGTTTTTTTTTTCTATACAAATTTGTTTGCTACTTACAAATTTGATGGGATTCAAATTCGTCTCCCTCAACCTCAAAACTAGACCAAACCTATTCAAACAAAACCGCCAGTTTTCCTAATGAATTTGTCTATTTAAGCCTAGAGAAGGGCAAACGGACACGATTTCATGTCCACTTGGGGGCGATCTGCACGTCATCGAGAAATCGTAGATGCATAAGGGTTAATTTACTCCTCTCAATCCTATCATGCCTGGAAACGGCTGAAGAGAAGAAGTTTAATTTATTTTATTCTAGTGGACCGATTTTGGTGTTTTTTAAGCAATATGTAGCTAAATTATTTTACTTTTTAGTATCTCTTTCTAAATTAAAAATGAAATTTCCCATCTGTGAATCTGAGGGAAAAGAAAATGTTGATATTTTGGTGAAAGTTTGGAACATCCTATAGAATATGTTAAGACAGCAAGGAATTTAAAAATCTACCCAAGTAGCATTTTCACGACTTGCGACTACATGTTTACTAAACACAACGTTGGATTAGTTACAAAAAATAGTTAGCTCCCTACCTTAGGTATTAAAATAAATTTAAACGTTTTTATAACGTTGTGGCAACGTTGGACTAGTACTACAGCAAAGTAGAAGCTTCTGCGACGTCGAATAAACGTTGTCTTGTAACCTTTTTTGCTTAAGTGATCTTTAGGTGATTCGGACAACGTAGTTACAACGTTGGACAATATAGAGTTTTCCGACGTCAGTTTCAGGACCAATTCCAACGTTATGCAAACGTCGTCTGTTTTACTTATTCCAACGTTGTTTAGATTTCCTTATTCTTACGTTGGTAGGACGTCGAGGCACTACCTTTTTGCAACTGTATTGAACCATAACCTTAAATCTTAAATTTTCACTTCATTGTTCTGTTCAGTCAGACAGTTCAGTGCTGTTTTTGTTTTTATAAAAAAAACTTATTTAAAATGGGACATAAGAAAGGTACATATAAAACTAAATTTAAATATACATCGGCATATATTACCGATAGTTTATCCACTCCCTCGTTTATTTAGATTATAGAGGGCGGCACAAGCTAGACTCTAGGATGACTAAATTAGGCAATCTTGCGACTAGTATACTACCTGTTAAGGCTGAACTGCGACTTTATTAGTCCAGTATGCGACTACTCGAACTACTCCATCTTAATCTCCCAAAACAACAAAGTGAAAGCCGCCATGTTGTTAAATAAGAAAATGTTTCGTTCCTAAAATAGCAATTCCTGCTTTTTGAATACATTAACTTGAAATATTTGACCCTAAAAATCACGCGGAAACAATTTTTTCGATTGCGAATAAATTATTCTCATTTTACTAAAAAAAAAATTCAAGAAAATTTTTAAAACTTCTTTAATTTTAAGGCCCTTCTTTAATTTTAATTAGTATTTTTCAAAGTAGAAACAATACATTTATCAATAAAGTTGTTTGCGTTTAACTTATTTGCCTTGGGTAACGAGTTACAGAGTCGGTTAAAGTGTTTCAATAATTATGATCTTCAAACATCCTCCACACTTAAATACTTTTGTTTTGTTTTCCTTCACTGCCATCTGACATTTGTCTCTAACTAAATCATAAAAATAATAGTTTTACTATAATTATCCCAATTTAGGATAAAACGCGACTTAGACGCCATATTAGTTTTGTATTTCTGTGAATTAGGACTTTAAACAACGTTGCAGTTTGTACTAAATTAGGCTTCTAGCCAACGTCGGTATCCAACGTCGTTTCGACCCAAAAATTATTCTCCAAACTAGTGCAGACTAGGGTTGGCACGAGGTTATGCCGACGTTGCGCCCCGACGTTTGTTCACGTGACACAACGTCGTCCCGACGTCCAAATGCTGCTTGGGTAGGTACGTCCTTGAAAAAGACACTAACATTTTTCGTAATTTTTACATTAAAACCATAGTACAAGGAAAGGAGTAGTTGCACTCTCCCAAATATTTTCTGCCAGATTTCGATTCGAACGTTGCTTCCCAGCACAGAGACGGACTGAAAAAATGAGTGCCTTACTGTGCATGTGTTGCTATTGGTTGTCGTCATAATCCAAAAAATTGTGCTTTGACTTTTTATATTAATTACCGTTAAAAATGTTTGAACACATTTTATTATTCTACAGTGCGACTCAAAAAAGAAAGTTAAAGATATCGACATTTTTTTAAGTATCGATATCGTTATTTTATCGATCTAAATGGCCAAACAAACTTGAGGTTGAAAAGAAGCTTATTCCAGATCTGGAATTTAAAAAAGTACCGTTTAAAGAAAGTACCGGAAATTCCCGGTTCTTTCGGTACTTTTGGGACTCGGTAAAAATTACTAAAAAATTATTCTCTTGTTACGTGAGAAAGTAGTGATGTTATTTCTTCTTGTTTTTGCTTCTTTTCTCTTTTGAAGTTCCTATAATGTTTATTAGCAATTTATTGAAGTTTAAATATGTTATTTTATTATTTAGTATTATCTGTTGTTCAATGTAATTATCCATTGAAAATCACCTAACCGATATTACTACAAAACAAACACATTAATGTTATAATTAAATTTGATTTTTATAAGTTGTAGAAAATCTCTGTAATAATAAGAGACAAATATTTATCTTTTTCATAGTTTACAAATATGATTCGAAATTCCTTTTTTCTCAGTCTTTATCTGAAATTCGTTCAACTGTAACGTATCCCGGTAACTTCTCCGGCGAAAATTAAATAAGCTCGAAGAACAAAGTTATGGGAGCGTATACTAGCTATCACTCATTAAATTGGGTGGTTCCGACCGAAGCTGACGTTTCGCCCCCACCATCATCAGGCCGAAAAAATAACGAGGAATAGCTCTGGCTTATAACGCGTGCAGCAGTTTTTTTTTTCGGGGAAAATTTAAAATCGGGCTAATTAGCTTGAAACGGGGAAGTTTTTAGTGTTTTCAGCTCACGTTATTTTGCGTTTTTGGGTTTTCAAATTGTATGTTCTCAAACAAATTCAATCAGTTATGTTTTAATTTTTAATATACACTATATATACACTTTTTTACCTTTTTGATATTTAAGTATCTATTTTCACATTTTTTCTACTCAGAAAATTGGAGGTTATTTGTACAGGGTGGTCTCCTAACTGTATTCCGGTAACTTCTGCAGACAAAAATAAGTAAAAAAGTTCGTATAAATGTATGTCCTAAAATGCTTAGTTTCGGAGATACAGGGCGCGTAGAAGTTTCATTTTTATTTCGATTTTTTCCAAATAATTCCTGAAATAACGTAAATATTTGGATGAAAATTGGTGTCTGGAGGTTTTTTGACATGAGAAATTCGATTTTGATGTCAATAGGACTCCTATTTGTAGGAGGCGCCACGTACATGTAATTTAGCAGTTTTGAAGAGTAATAACTTTTCGTTCGTACCTGTATAAAACTAGTGGGTAAAAAAATATACATTTTCGTGATTTTTTCCGTAAAAAGTATCTCTTGGTAAAAATAGCTGCGAGCAACCGTTCTCAAGATATTTAGAATGGAAATAAGGGGGTGTCCTAAATTGCAAAATTTTTGAAAAGACCCTGTAGCTCAGAAATGAAGAGGGCTATAAAAATTTTGTTTGCAGCATCTTCCGTTTGACGAAAAAGTGGGACAGGTTTGTGCAAACCGCACCCTTCTATCTTCACTAATAACGGAGATACCCTATGATTTCAACCAAAATGGGACACACTGTACTGTCTCTCGGCTATCCTGTTGGCCAATACAACAAAAGAGGTCAGGATGAGGACACCATGAATCGATACAGCCGTAACTACTGACTAGGCTTAGAAATAGGAACGCAGCAGCATGGGGCTTACGCTACATCCATTCTGTGGCAATATGGGGACACTACCCGTACTTTAGAACACTACCAGGGCCTTGGATAATGCCCGTACCTTGGATACTGTCCGTCCCTTGGACAATGTCCGTAACTTGGACCCTCGAATTACTTCCGAGGGCTCAATAATAAACAAAGAAACTGTCCTTCCTTTCATTTAACATTCTGGAGGACAAAAGAAAACTAACGTGTCAGCAAATACCAAATACGAGTTGAGGTGGGCCAATCCAAAACTCTACCCTGTTGCTTTGAAATAGCAGCTGATTCAGATTATACAGCAAGATTTAAATAATTACCATTTCTAAAAGCCGGGATGGTGTGTTGGTGATGGCTACCGAGCGGCAAAAGCAAAAGTGAGTCTACAGCGCAGAGAGCGAAACCTTGAAGCGATGTTGACAGCGCCTCCACAGAGCAGTGAAACGATAACAGGGTTGTTGACTAGAGAACGTAAAAATTACGCCAAGCGTTTCAAATAGATTATCAGGCCTGAACGATACGGAATGGGGCGACGATACGCCAGATATCATATATCATGTATAAAAAAGACTAAAATGTAACGAACTGAAAACGTTACAATATCAATTAAACTTTTAGTTACGTAATTGAGGGCGCAATTTTTAAATTCATTGTTGCCAACCATAGAGACATTCGGCGCCGGGCTGACTAACTGGAATTTAAGTTTTGCGCTGGGATTCAGGTGTTAGCTCTGATATAAAAAATGTCAAGTTGCCACATTTATTTATTTGTTTCCTGACATTGTCATTCGTTTTGGCAAAATATATATTTCCGTGATTTTTTTACGTAAAAAATGTCTCTTGGCAAAAATCTCTACGAGCAACCGTTCTCAAGATATTTAGAATGGAAATAGTCAAAACATGTCATTATTAACAAAAAATAAACATATTGAGTAGATAGTTATTATATATATTTTTTTTAAATTAATTATAAATTTTTCTTTGAAAAAATGATGATAAAACAGTTTCTATAGAACTTTTGGCACAAAATCATTTCAAATTTATGATTTCAGTTTAATAAATATTGATATTGATTATTTCGATTCTAAATACCTCTAAAGAGACCTTTTTTACGTAAAAAACGTCGTAAATTTATATTTTTTCATTCAGTAGTTTTATACAGGTATGGGCGAAAAGTTATTACTCTTCAAACCAGTTAAAAAATATGTAGGTGACGCCCTCTACAAGTAGGAGCCGTATTGACATCAAAATCCAAATTTCTCATGTCAAAAAACTCCCAGACACCAATTTTCATCCAAATATTGACATTTATTGGAAAAAATCGAAATAAAAATGAAATTTCTACACCCTGTACAGTACGTCTGCTGGATCTATGTCTGTGAAAGGAATGCGAACAAAAAACATTTAAATAAACAGCAATATATTTTATACGTCGACTTGACGACTACGTCACCGCAAATCGCTCCGCCCACTCATTTTATTGGCTACTTGCAAATTTGTCGAATTTTTATTGATGGGACGCGTCGAAGAGCGAAAAACCGTCGAAGAACGAGAGAAAACATCGAGAGAATATCGTTTCCCCTCTCACGGATACCCCCTAGCTACAGAACGAACAGACGTACTGTATCTCCAAAACTAAACATTTTAGAACATACATTTAAACGAACTTATACTTATTTTTATCTGCAGAATATGCTGCCGAAGTTTCCGGAGTACAGTTCGGACAAACCTGTAATTTAATTTTTAATAAAAAAATTTATACTATTTTTTACCTTTTAACATCGTCTGCAAACCTAAAATTAAATATATTTTAGGTTTTTTGCAAACCTAAAATATATTTAAGTATCTATTTTAACATACCTACTCAGAAAATCGGAGGTTATTTATAGATAATCCGCACTTTTTTCGCTAAAAAAATTTCATTATAAGCGTCCCTCATCTCATTTCTGCATAGAAAATTGCAAAATTCCGACGTACCTAAAATTTATAAGACCCGCTATAGGTAATAAAAGACACCTATGGAAAAACTGGCGTAAGAGCCATCAGGTTAGCCTGGACTCCGCGGTTTCACCGATTTGCGGTGCGCTCCCCATCGATACACTTTCCCAAGTAGGCCGGGTCCAGCCGTCGCGCGTCGCCATGACAACCACCACAAGAAATAGTTTTTTGTTTTAATAGTCACAAATATCTCGTTAGAAAAATGAAATTTTGTAGTCGTGTCGCGGTATTATAATTTCCTTTAATTATTCTAAATGACTTTTATGTGTTTAAATGTGGTGTAATGTGTTTAATGGTGGATGGCTGATTTTTTCCTGAATATATAATGTAAGTACAAGATATTTTAATGTTTGTACCAGGCATATTCTCGTATTTTGTATGTTATTTTATAAAATATTTCAAGTAATTCAGTCAATGCGTATATTTTTAGGTCTGTATACTGGTACTGTAATTTTATAGAGATAAAATTTATTTAAATGTTATGTTTTTAAATGTGGTGTTATGAATTTATGTGTACTCAACGCGTATATTTTTGGTCTGTATCTTGATACTGTATTATTACAGAGAATTAAGAAGATTTAGGTAGTTTTAATTCAAGTCATAAATTTAAGCTAGTTCTAACATATTAAGTACATAGATAACGTATTATACAGGGTCCGGCAAGTGCGTTGGGCACTTGTAGATCCTAGAATAAAAAACTTGATGTGAATTTTGTTTAAGTGCAGACCTAAATTATGTACTAGGATGTATTTCAGGAAAATATTCTAACTTTCTGTAGGGTGGCACAAAAAAGTGTGAGTGTATCAGATAATTTTTTTTTAAGTATATTATTACATTTTTGGCTTCCTTTCTGATCGCTTTATACAATCCTAAGATACGAGTAAATACATTTCTATAGTTTCAGAGGTATTAAATAAATAAAAAATATATATTTTTCACTACAAGAGCTGTCCGGAAATCAAAATTATATTAGGTGCTTCTTTTAGATGATCTGTACTTACTTTGCTATTAATATTACAATCGTAAATCATACAGGATGTTCAAAATTCTACACCAAACTTTGTAAAATATATAATCATTTTTCTTCGTTTTTTTTAAATAGAACGCCCTGTATATTATTTTTTTATTAGATGGAGAATTAAATAATTAATATTTTTTGTATTTATAGTATTTCAAAATTTTTAACGGTTTTGCAGATATTTGCGGTTTTATATTTCATATGGCATTTTCCACAGTAAATGTTTATCAAAGCCACCCAGTGATTATTCTCTCGTATTTTACCGTTGAATACAAATAATAAGTTAATAATTAATTTTTTAACTCTATATCTAATAAAAGAATAATATACAGGGAGTTTTGTTTAAAAAAAAAACAAAGAAAAATTATTTTATATTTTACAAAGTTTGGCGTAGAATTTTTAACACCCTGTATGATTTAAGATTACGATATTTACAACAAAGTAAATATAGACCATCTAAAGTAAATATCTAATATAGTTTTGATTTCAGGACAAAATTCTTTTATTTGTAATAATTTTTTTATGGAAGGTTGAAAATAATTTTTTTTTTATTTATTTATTAATATCTCTAAAATTATCAAAATATATTTACTCATATCTTAGGATTATGTAAAGTGATCTGAAAGGAAGTCAAAAATGCAATAATATACAGGGTGTTCTAATAACAAAAATTATCCCGATCCACTCGCACTTTTTTGAGCCATCCTAAAGAAGTTAAAATATTTTCCCGAAATACATCCTCGTCCATACTTTCGATTTGCACTTCATAGTTCAGTCATTGGGGATTTTTGCTTGGAAAAAAGTCCGGAAGTTTTGCAACTTTGCAGGTTTATAGGTTTTGGGGTCCCTAACTAAAATCCATAAAATGCACATTCCAAGACTTGCCGCCGGCCGCCAAAATCGGTATTTTGTGAATATCTCGAAAACTATGCGGTTTTCGCAAAAACTTGAGGAAAGAAAAATTAAAGAGAATAAAATTTCCTATAAAAAAGATTTCATGAAAATTTTCGCTAAAGTCAACCGTTTAGGCACAAAATCTCTGGAAATTTTACAATTTTGCGTAAAATATGATATAATTCTGTATAGTCGATTTTCCGAAATCAAATGTCGATTAGGGTTCACTAAAACTAGTTTTAGTTTAGTTTCTTCAATTTTGTCATAAAACAGTGGCGTATCATTAATTCGCTCATTAATTTATGAATAATTAATTTTAATTATTGAAAATGTGTACTTGTTCCCACACCACCCAAGAGGTAAAGTATATGGCGCGTTTATTTTAACGTGGTCTCCCCGGAGGCCTACTCCACTAGATAAATTAAAAACTTTAACTTATCTGCACAAGCCCGACAGATCTGGCTCATTATGTCAAAGTCGATCATGTCTGCTGTGCTGGGTTCATCAGGGTGATCTCTCAATACGTCCAACTCTTCATCTTCAGCCGCCAGAGGGATATCTACAGGCAAGCCCAACTCCTCTTCTTCAGATTCGTCGAGTGCCACTTCAGTGACATTGTCACAGGATTTTCCATTGCAGTATGCACAAATCATTGAACATTTTAATCCTGCTTTTCTGCATCCGCAGGCTTTACCATAGTTGTCGGTTTTGCATTTACAGGATAAAAATACCAACAGGGATTTTGGATCTTTCAACGTTGTGACTGGAGTAATGCCTGTTTTTGTTTTCTTCCAACCCCATTCTTCGGCATGTTTGGTACAACCAGACCAATGCTGAACCTGGTGGTAAGTTCGCAATGAATGCTGTCCAGTACGACAATTACTTATTCATAAATTAATGAACGAATTAATGATACGCCACTGTTTCATGACAAAATTGAAGAAACTAAACTAAAACTAGTTTTAGTGAACTCTAATCGACATTTGATTTCGGAAAATCGACTATACATATCATATTTTACGCAAAATTGTAAAATTTCCAGGGATTTTGTGCCTAAACGGTTGACTTTAGCGAAAATTTTCATGAAACCTTTTTTATAGAAAATGTTATTCTCTTTAATTTTGCTCTCCTCAAATTTTCGCGAAAAACGCATAGTTTTCGAGATATTCACAAAATACCGATTTTGGGCGCCATCTTGGCAAGATGGCGGCGCCAGCGGCAAGTCTGGGAATGTGCATTTTATGGATTTTAGTTAGGGATCCCAAAACCTATAAACCTGCAAAGTTTCAAAACTTCCGGACTTTTTTCCAAGCAGGCCCCTTTTTTGATCCCCAATGACTGAACTATAAACAAAATCCTCAAAATTGTTATTCTAGGAGCTACAGATATCCGATGCACTCTACTATTCCCGGACCCTGTATTAAAGCAACACCCAGCGTTGTTTTAATATGGAAAATGTGTGACTTTGAGTCTTTTTTCTTTTTAATTTACAAATTAGATAATGATAGAACTTTGCGGTTCATACACTTTAAATAAGTTGTTTTCAACCGAATCACAGACTTGATTTATTAAAAAAATCCAATATTTTTTCCAGAAATTTTCTATTTTTAAGATAAAAGCAGACAACGTTGCAATTCCTTCGTTCTCATCATCTTTATTTCTATCCAAACAAACCGTTCAAGACATTTTGTTTTTGCCAGCAGTATCAGGCAGCTTATCTGAGCGTATCTTCCAGAAACAAAGTTCGAGCGACACAATCTTGTGCAATCTAACATAACGATATCGCATAATGGACTCAAAGCTGGCCATCGGGGTCACATTCACTGATTATACACACAAACACATGGGATAGGGTGGAAGAGCCTTTTTTCTCCCTTTTCAGTTTATTTTCCGATGCAGAAATGGCCGGAAAGGAATCTCTTTTATCGGGGAGGGTCTCTAATTAAGAGCTGCCAAGTTTTTATGAAAGAGCAGAATGCGGGGATTATCTATCTGCCTGGAGACAATAATGGGTTTAGCTAAATTGGGGTTAGTCGTAATTTGCTGAGAATCTGTTTATTTGTTCAAGAAGTAATCGAAAAAAATTACAAGATTTTTATTGTTTTTTTTTCTATAGTAACTGATAAAATTGCCTTATATCTATCAAAAATAGTAGATAAAATAGTACTTTAACCACAAAGGTAGATTAAATGATACTTTAACAACGAGGCACAGTTAGCCTGGGCCAAGATGTCAAGAAAAAAAAAATAAACTTTGAGTGCTTTATTTTTTAAATGCCGATACCACTGGCTTCAAAAAAATATAAAAATTAAAATCGCCGACGTACAAATGGGATCTCAACACAAATTTAAAAAAAAAACTTTTTCAACCAAAGTAAAAAGCGCGTAAAAAGTTTTGTTAATAATAAATAACGACCATCATCAGCAAAAGTTATGCTTACTGTTGCCCCCCTCCCTGTTTCTAAATTCAGGAGGTTGGGTCTCTGTACAAATTTAAATAAAAATAGACTTTAATCTAATGGAAAAAGCAAAAACATATTTTTTTTCTTATATTTTGGTGATAAAATTTTACTTTATGATCATAAGTATTAAGGGTATTAGTAAACAAGTAAAACTCCAAACTAGCAATTAAACACAAACTGAATTTAGACTAAAAAGGAAGAAAACAATTAGGTACTAGCTATAAGTAAATAAATAAATTTTAAACATGGTTACTGTAGTAGGAAGCAACACTCCTAAGGAGATTTTTAATAGTTTTTTATCTCGGATTTAAA
Source organism: Sitophilus oryzae (assembly GCF_002938485.1). Taxonomy (NCBI): domain Eukaryota; kingdom Metazoa; phylum Arthropoda; class Insecta; order Coleoptera; family Curculionidae; genus Sitophilus; species Sitophilus oryzae. The sequence continues at coordinate 295,035 of NW_022145737.1, read as the reverse complement.
TTAAAGTTTTTTGAGAACAACTTAAAAGAATGATGCACCTGCTCTGAGGCTTACTCAGAGTAAAAGCCCAATGCTTTCTGTGAAATACTAACAAAATCCACTATATGGTGAACAACAGCGTGAATTTTTGGAGTAAAACTGATTTCCGTATCTCTTATTTTGTCGGAAAATTTTAGTATATAGGCTTCGTAATTGGTATCAATATATTTTCCAAAACAGCTGGCTACCACATCATTGAAGGCACAAAATACCTCTATGTATTTGTTGTCTAAAAAAAAATAAGCAAAGAGCTTAGTGTCCAAATAACAATAATAAAATAAAGTTTTGTTACAAAGTAAGTTAATTACAGTCATACCAGGATCTAGTGCTTTAAGTCAACTTTTTTAAGCAAGTTTCTGGCAGTATTTCCATTAAATCTGCTGTAATGGTCTAATTGTATCTCAGAACTTCTTAGCCAGCTTTCAGCAATTTTCATAAATGTTTTTAATTTTTGCTCAGACCTAGGTCTACCAACAACAGATTTTGTTATTGGATACACTGGTGATCGCGTATTGTTTACTTTAGTTCTGGGATTAGGCCTAAACCTGGCAACTTCACATATTTTACAGCTACATAAATTCTCCTTTCGTTGTATTCTGACCTTAAATTTTTTGTAGTCCACAATTTTAGTCAGTTTTTGTTTATTTAATTTTGTATAGCAGCTGCCACACACCATTAGGCAAGAAATTGTCATCAATGCTGTAATTTGACGATATATCCATTATTAAACCAAACAATTTACCTGTAATTTTTACATGTAGCATTGTTAAAACATGTATAACATACAGCAGATCGCCACTCTTTATGGGACCGTTTTTGACAAAATGTAACATTAGCAAACTCGTCCACATTTTCATTAGATTTTGATTCTGACATCACAAAAAACTAAAAAATTGTCCACATTAACATATAAGCAGACGATGCAAAACTAAATAAAACTGAACTTTTGACAGAAAACTGTGTAGTCAACTGTTTCGTGCCAATTTGTTTACGTTTGGCCGCATAGCCTACTTTGGTTAATATCTTTAATTTTCACACTAAAAGTAAAATATTATATAAAAATTGAAGAATAGACCTAAAATAAGTATTAAAAATCTATTAAATTTATTCACCAGTGTGTTCCTTTCAAACTAATTACAAGAAATAACTTTTTTTGCTTTTGCCACTGGATAAAAAATTATATATTTTTTAAAGTTGTGTGAAGACCCAATCTCTTGTTTTCAAAAAAAGGGGGACAACAGGGTACGTTTAGGTGATAATGGTCCTTGAATATTCTTACCAAAACTTGTGCGCAGCTTTGTGAGCCTGTGATTAAAAAAGTATATTTTTTGAAATTTGTGTAGAGATCCCAATTGTACGTCGGCGATTTTCATTTTAATATTTTTTTAAACCCAGAGGTATGAGCATTTAAAAAATATAACACTCAAACTTTATATATTTTTTTTCTTGACATCTTGGCCCAGGCTAACTGTGGAGGATAAGTTAAAAACTTTATTTCTTTTCGCACGTGTTTTAATTGCTTCCATTTTTGAAAAATTTTGTAGTCCTTTTCATAAGTTATTCGGGATTTAAATGGAAGTAGTTTGGATATGGCGTTTGTCGCCTCAGCGTGAATATATGTTGGTAATTTACTTATTTCGTTTTGAGCCATTTCTGGATCCAATTCAATCGACACGAAAGAGAATTAAAAAATATTGACTGAAAACTGACAAATAAAGAGACAGCTTTATTTATTTGTCAAATTACATAGAAACCAACGCCAACCCAGCACAATATTTTTTCGTAATAAATTCCTTGAAATAATAATTTCTGAATACTTTTTAAAACGTAACTCGCATTTTATCGTTTTGTATAAAAAATAACTATGTTAAGTTTGTAGAATTTTGAAGAATCACATCAGATTCTTTTATTTCTATTTTTAGAATTTTCACAAATTATAGTTCCTGTATAGAAGAGTGGAGAATGCCTTAAGACCTGTGTTCTTATAGCAATATTCTTATAGCAATAATAATAAATTTTTTTAAAGGTTTCTATGGACACGCTGTATATGTAACAAAGTTAACCAGTTTTATTATTAATATTACGAAAAGCTTTTTCCCCACTTCTCTTCCTATAATCCTGCTCCACTCATAATAACCGTTTAACGTATTCCTGCTATGTCTCCTAAACGTCCAGCCTGTGTCCACTCCTGTCGCCATATTGGCCACTCGGCAACTTCAGAGCCTCGTCTAATGATGCGCCGATCACTTGAGGCAACAAATTTAATAAAAACTTTGCCAATATAAAACGGGAAAATGCCTGGGGATGAGGAAAGCAAGCGAGCTGGAAAAGAAAATAAATATCTAGGCGTAGCCATATATAGAAATGAGTTCAAGTGCTGTCGGCCTCATTAGCTAAACGAGGACTCAGGATGATGACCAGTATCCATGTTGCCACGTTTAGTTGATTATGTAATATTTTTCTCGATAGATGTATTTAAAATATTTTTTTCCATAGCAACTGTTAAAATTGCCTTAGATCTATCAAAAATAGTAAAAAGGTAGATTAAAAAAAGGTAGATTAAATGATTAAAATTAAATGACTTTAACAGCGAGGATAGGTTAAAAACTTTATTTCTTCTCGCACGTTTTTTAATTGCTTCCATTTTTGAACATTTTTCTATTCCTTTTCATAAGTTATTCGGGATTTAAATGGAAGCAGTTTGGTTATGGCGCTTGTCGCCTCAGCCTGAATATCTGTTGGTAATTTACTTATTTCGTTTTGAGCCATTTTTGGCTCCAATTCAATCAGCAATCGACACGAAAGAGAATTAAAAAATATTGACTCAAAACTGGCAACTAAACAGACAGCTTTATTTATTTGTCAAATTACATAGAAACCAACGCCAACCCAGCACAATATTTTTTCTACTCGTAATAAATTCCTTGAAATAATAATTTTTCGTTTAAAACTGTATGGAAATTTGGAGAAGTATAAACGGGATTAACCATTTTAAAACAAGCGAAATTTTTTTTATGAAGAATGCATTTTTCTGAGCATGTGAATAATAAAAAAGTTTTTCCTCTTGTATAGACTATCTGGGAACATACTGTATATTTTTCATATTTTTGTTAACATTGTTAACAACAAAAATATCAATTTTTCAAAAGCCTTGCAACTAGTACTATTCAAAAAATGAGGTAGAATCATATTCTACCTCAAATCAGCAACTGTGCAAGTATTTCTGTCTGCAGACTAAACACTACACCTTCAAAATCCATCTGTAGCATTTGACACATACAGTTCTATTATAAGATTCCTCTATTAAACCTGCTACTTTTCCAAATCGTATTATTACAAATTGAATATCATTATAGAGGTACTCTTTAGGCAACTGCATTAAAAATATCAAAAAAATTGGTCAAGTGCTAGTCGGACTCGCGCACGAAGGGTTCCGTACCATTCATTATCTATACAACATTAGACACTATATTATTATAAACTTTTTTTTTCGATTTAGCTGAAATTTTGAATGCGCGTATAACTAATTTAAAAAAAAATAAGAAACACATTACTAAAAATTGTAATAATCAATAATAAATATGTAAAAATATGTAAAAATTAAAAAAAAACGATTAAAAAAAAGTCGCCTTGACTAGGATTCGAACCTGCCTTACTACGGCTCCAAAGTCATAGCAGCGTAAAGTCCTAACGCTTTAACCACGCGGCCACCGATGACTTGAAAGATTCTATGTAAAATTCTTACTTAAAAAATAATGTTTAGTGAAAGTACTTTTTTATTTATAAACATTTATTTAATTCTGTTTTTAGTATTTGTTCTTATAGCGGCAACATAGATACATTATCTGTAAAAATTTCAACTGTCTAGCTATAACGGTTCATAAGATAGACCTTTGTGACAGACGGACAGCGAAGTCTTAATAATAGGGTTCCCGTTTTTACCCTTTGGGTACGGAACCCTAAAAAGATTGATTCAGTAAGAGCACATGTGCCTTTATTGAATCAATCTAATAATCGAAACTTGCCTTCAATACACATCTGACCCTTTCTTTTACCAATCAGACAGGTGAGAATATACAGACATATCAACTTGTCCCGCACGAGGCACATGTACTTCCAACTTCCCGAAACGACTTTGTGTCGAAGTGACAGAGAGTTTGCAGGCGGCTACGGAATGTCGGTGCCTTAATAGTTGGGCGAAGGCAGCAAATTGAATAGGGAAATGGCTACGGGAAGATGGATACCTCGAGTTCCGAAGCGAATATATTACTGCCGTGTTGGAGAAGTTATATTTTCCTGTTTTTATTTTGTTTAGGGACTTTAAGTTTAACAGGTTTATAGAATAGTTTTGTGAGAAGTGCGAAAATACTGGTCTAAATATAATCTAGGGTTTGTTAGAGCTAGTTTCTTTTAAAATTGATTTTGAATGAACTATTAAAAAAAATTATGTGGACTGAGGACTCCATTCGGGTACGTCTATCTACGTGCCGAGTTTGGTTCCAATTGACCCATAATTAAGAAAATTCCTGATGATTTCGTCGATTTAGAGACATTGCATTGGTTCGAAACCTCCAATTATGCCGAAATCGACCCACATTTTTCTTCTACGGAACTTGACTGTTACCGATAGTATGAATACATATTGTGATCATTTCTCTCACGACGCCCTCTAAGTTTTTAGTTTATTGTCTAAAAAGAATGTCAGACCATTGTAAACCCTAAATATTCACATTAAATCTTGTCCCAAAGACGATTCATTTCGCATTTAAATTACATGGGAATTTGACACTTTTGGCAAATAATTTTTTTTCTCCATCTTGTTCTCTCACAGCCATGGCAATCTTGTACATATTCTTGTACAGAATGGAACGCTCTACAAAAAAGGTCTCTCACAATTTTTCTATAAACCTACTCGTTCAAAAGTTATTGACGGCTAAAGTTAACCACTCGGTAAATTCCTAAATTTTTCAACTTTTTTGAAAAAATTATGATTATTTTTGAAAAATTTAATCTATTACTGTAAAAATATCATATGTATATATATATATATATATATATATATATATATATATATATATATATATATATATATATATATATATATATATATATATAGTCTAGAGTTTAAAGTCATTATTGATAATTATTTCTTTATTTACTAACGTGATTTTAGTTGGTTGAATGCAATTGATTTGGCTTTTCATCTTATCAATTTCTCGTTTTGACAGTTCGGCAGTCTCCTTTTCGAATAAAATTTTGATGGGTCTGCAATATCGTACAGATGAAGGACGTGGATTTTGCCACAAGATGTGGCCAGAATCTGTGGTTATTTGTAGTACGGTAAACAAAAACGGAAAACAAATTTGAATCGTCCTTTGCCAAACTGTCTTCTTGTCTAGAATATCCTTGTTTGTAAGTAGAATGTTCACCACTACCATCGCACCCCCACTTGTAAAAAAATTAGATATTTAAAAAATTTAATGAACGCTCTTCAAAAATGCTTGTTTGCGCTTCCACAATTCTATTAACTGTATGATCAACAAGCTGCTGTAATTTCACCTCTGCAGCTCTATCCGAAACTGTGATAGAATTTTCATTAGGGATGCATTTCTTCTTCGCTTCCAAAAGGATATTGTAGTTGGGATATATATTTGCATTTCTCATTTTAGCCCCTTGTTGCATCAACATGTACGATTTTTTTGTTAATCGTGCGTCAACAAACAACGCCAAACTTTCTTCTGGAGAATACTTGACTGGTAATAATATGCTTGGTGATTTATAGGTTTTTTCAATTTGAGTTGCCCTATTTGGAGAATGGTCGGAAACCTCTCTAACTATCCGTGAAGCATCTCTACGCCCAGACGACTCTAAACTCTTGCGCATTGCAAATGAGAATTCCTCCGTTTGTTGCCTTACTCCGACCTACTCGATTAACGGAATCTGCAATATTGCAATAATCTGGGAAATGCTTAGCTGGAATATTGTCTTTAAGGTAACATATCCAAAAATCTCGAAAAGCAACTTATATTTTTGGAATTATTTCCTCTTAGTTTATTGAAAATGACCTCTGTGCGGCACTCCGAATTCCTTTAATATAAAGAGTTTTCCTTTCCTTCTCACGATAGAGTGTCATTTCTCAGCAACGTATCAGCATCCGATATATTATACATCTCCCCGAGCCTATAGGCTCCCACACGTAGATGCGTTCCTTCGCACCTGGCCCTTATTGGAAGGTCAGCTCTCGACTTTTTTAAACCTCAACGTTCCGCGCTCGCGTCGTACCGCCCCGTCCACGGTCCTATTGGCGTCCCGACGCCGGCCGGCGCCGCCTCCAGCCCTGCGAAGCGTCGCGGCGGCGCGTCTCCACCTCCGCCAGCACGCCTACGCACCAACCACGCTTTTTTTCCGAAATTTTCCATCAAAAATCGATTTTTTGGTACTTTTTGAAGGTTGGGTGGTACTTTGGTCGCTGTGGGTACGTAAAATGACGTGAAAACGCGCTCGTAAACAGTTCGGTACAGTTTCGGAGAGTTGGGCTAAAGTTTAATCGACCCCTCGGAAAGTTCGGCGAAACTTTTTCGGCATTAAAATTTGTAGGGAAAGTTGGAAGTTGGAAGCGATGTGGCGGGGAACGGAGTTTGACGACGATGTCGACTGTTTTAATTATGTTTAGGCGGGATATTCGGGATAAATACGTATACTGGGTGTTTGTGAAAATGTGGGCAGGTGCGTAAAGGTGGAAAAGTCGTTGGAATCCATGCTAAATGACGACAAAATGTTTCACGTATACTTTAAAACAAACTTTAGCATTTTTATATAAAATGTAAAAAAATAGCAAAAAATAATGTGTGAAATAATTTCTTTTAAAAATAGAGTTTTTAGTATTTTTTAGATTTTCGCGTTGCCTAAACAGTTATTTGATTATACAGGGTGACTCAGGATTCACAAAAAACGCTATATTAGATTTCCTATATGCTGTCAAAAGAAAATATGACAGTGACAGTTGTCTTTCTATTCACAGGTAAATTGTACCGTATGACAAAAAACGACGTCGAAGACGGCTGGAGAATGACAATGAAAATTTACAATAATTATAGACATTTAAAAAATAATAGAACCTTCCTGGATACAGAAAATCTATTTCCAAATAATTATTTTTCTCGAATTTTAAACTACATAATTTAAAATCGTTTTTACTCAATATACACCTTTCTTAAGGCCAACTGCCAGTAAGCGCCAATAAAAAATAAATAAGAGTATTACTGGCCAAGTAAACGACGACTAAAGATTGACCTCGCCAAAATTATCATTGATTGTCATTCTCCGGCAGTCTATGACGCCGTATTTTTTTACAAAAAACTCAACTTTGATATGTAACTTTTTTTGGGACACCCCGTAGAACTCCCTATATTTTTAAAAAGTGCTCTGAATTAACCGAGAATTAACATACATATGCTCCCAAAATTTCATTCGAATACTCGTTCTCCTTGGAGCCTCCGCGGCGTATGAGAGGCGCCACCCTGTATTTATACAGAAACACGCATTTGTGTGGATTTACTAAAAGTTAATTAAAATGTTATTGTTTTTTTAAACATTAATTAAATTTAAAACCCAGTAATTTTGAAAATACATTTCAAAATTTTCATAATTTTGTTGAATATGATAAACACATCTTTATAGGCAAAGTGGAGATATTCAAATAATTACTTAACACCACAAAAGATAGTATCAGAACGCCCAATCATAGATTTATCACAAAAAAAACAAATACAAAAAAACTTTTAAACTGTCAAATTTTGAAATCCCAACTTATGCTGTCCTGCTCGGGTCGCTCTCAGGGGTCGGGTAAAGCGGGTGTGATGCCGAAGGAAATATATATTATATTTCAGAAATCTGCCTAAGGTTTAGCCCGATTTTGTCGTGTTAAACCATACCTAAAATTTCAAACACACGTGCTTTTTTAAGTCTTGATTAAGGATTGCAGAGCCTCAGCTTTTGCCTTAAAATAGCGAGGAATTTGTTACAACACCATATAAATTATATATCACTGTAATCACAAAACTTCAATCTATTTCCATATTGTAACGGATTTTTAAATTATGTCTTTATTTTCGAGAAACTTTAATCCAAATATCAGGAATATTTTATTGATGTTTGACTATCAAAATCTTAAAAATAAAGAAGTTGCCTAAAAATGTGCTGCAATACGGATATCCTATAATCCTTTATCTTTAATTTCCTTCTTTGTTTGTGTAAAAATACTTAGCTAGTTTTACATAAAACATTAAATGCCGAACGCTTATTTTACTACTTTTTTGGACTTATGAAATTGACTCTTAACATCATCAAATATCCTACCTAGAATACTACCTAAAATACCATAATTTATCATGTTATGACACAACTTTTCTTCACAAAACTACTAATATTTTCCTGTTTTCCCGGATGATCTACCGTCGCGTCGTCCCACACGCGCGTCCGGGAAATCATTTCCTGGCCGTAAAAAGCGACGAACGAACGAACCTAGCAAGATCGATCGAGATACGTACGTTTCGAGGCTCTACCCCTCCTCCTCCTCCTCACTCACTCGTCCCGTTGGAAAACTTCGCATCGGATAAATTGAACAGGAAACAGCATGAAGTATGCGCTAAATGTCGCGGAAAATAATGACGAATCGACGCTGTCTGTTGCTTATAGAGAGCCGAGCAGCGCCCTAATGCGAAGGAGAAGTCTATTAATTTGGGGAGGATTGAAGGTGAAGGGTGAGGAGGTTAGAGGTCATTAATAACGTTAGGTTCGCACCTTCGGAATGGCCAGACGGTGGTTTCGAAAACAGAAACGGCCATATAATCGCCTAAAAAGAGTAGGATATAGACTGATAAAATAATAGGATTAAAATTTGCCATTTCATAAAACTTAATACCGATACGATGGAAAAAAAACGGCGTCAAAGGCGGCTGAGAAATTAAAATCGATGATAATTTTCACAAAGTCAAGCCTTAGATGTCATTTACTTTGTCCTGTACTCTTCTTTATTTTATAATGACGATTACTGCCCTTTGGTCTTAAGGTTGTAATTTATTTTTAATATTGATTGTGCCGCCATGTTTTATTACATACTTAAGTTCTCTTAATACTTTTATCTCTTAAGCTAGATAAAATCAAGAAAAATTACGTTTTCAAACTAATTCTTAAATAACTAAAAAACGATTTATTTTAAGTATAGGAACATGTATACTCAAAAAGTAACGAATTGGAAAACCTTTTTCCTAGAGGAATAAAAACAAGTAGGGTTACTATTTGAAAAAAATGATTTATGATAATTTTTTAATCGCTCAATTCCATGACAGCTAACACCATTATTATATGATATTTGAACAATTTAATTTTTGGAATATATATCCACATGTCTTTTCTTTATGTCACAGGGGTTGTGGTAATCACTAAATTTGACTTTTAGGCTATACAAGTTTTTTTACCAGGTAGTTTTTTTCGTCCAAAATTTTTAATATATTTTTTTTCAAAAACGGTTAATGATAGGTATAGAGTGTTTAACATCAATATTCATAGAATTTTACAGATAACTTATATATGTTTTATAAAATGGGGGCATCCATTTAAAATAAGAAAGTTACTGTCAACTTCCGGTATTTTCGGAAGTGCCGCCATATTGAAAATATTTTTAATCGGTAGATCTCGTGGTAAAACAATGATGTGCAAAAAATCTCCGATCTAGATATTGTGGTTTTCTAGAAACTTCTAATGCACGCTCAGCCTGAGACATCCTGTATACTGCTAACAAAATACCACTGGAACAGGAATATTAAGACACTTATACAGTATACAGGTTAAAACCTCTCCTTGAAGAACACTAGCCCGCATACAACAAAATTAATCCAAGCGAGAATTTAAACGCACAATTCCAACCCTGGCGTCGCTCGCAAACTTGCCCAGAAACTTTCCAGACCCGGGCTTAGGTTTTAAGAAAGGGAGCCCGTTCCCTAAGCCCTGCGGGTCCCCAGATTTTGACCGGACGCACTCAGGTGTTTGCGTAGCGTTTTCTGAATTATTTATTTTATTAAAACCCCTCCTCCAAGTGACGTGTACGAAAGGAAGACGAAAGAAAAAAATGTGAGAGGTTTTGAGAGGTTGGACAGTGTTTTTGTTAAGGGGTGTTAAATATTTAAAGATGTGAGTGAAGTGAGGATGAGAGAAAAAAAGTGTGGGTGTTTTAGTAAAAAAATAATTGATTGATTCGGAACTTTATTTTTCATAGATATTAAATTGAATAAAAAGTGAATTCTCCGCAGATGCGTATAAAAAATACAAACTAAAGATCGAGACAGACATGTCCCTTCCGCCAGCAATAAACACATCGGCGCCGGACAGGGGGGGGCAAGAGGTGGCATTTGCCCCCCCCCCCTGGATCACTGGAACAATAAAAATAAAAACTATATCTTCTTACATCCATCTGTAAAAAAATAATCATTATTATGAAATTGTTAGGTGTTACCTGTAAAAAAATAAAAAATGTGGTAATTATTGGGAAAACTGGAAATCGTCCGATTTTCACCAAAATTGGTATACACACTATTTTGAGGTCGTAGATTACGAATCTGGTTTTTTCTTGGCGGTCTCTTACCGTTTTTCAGAAAAACGGAAAATTATTTCAACATTGAATTTTTCTTTATTTCGGCCCTATAAAGTAATAATTTCACTATATTTTCATTATATTATAGTTCTATCTATCTAAAAGCCACACTTGATTGGGGATAGAAAAGTGTCCAACATTTTACTGAAAAACACTTTTCTTAACAAAATAGCAAAGAAGATTGAGACCAGATGGAAGTTTGACATTTGATATATCCTTCTTTCTCTCTCCTATGTAATAAGAGAGACAAATATATTCTAGACCTAATCTAGAAATTTGAAAATTTACAACGTTGCCATATCTTCTATTTTTTCGGGTGATTACGGAATTTAAATAAATTACCTATTATGAGATCAACAATAATTAAATATACACCAATATCCACAAAATTACGCGGAAAAGTTTTGATTGCATTGGTTTTAACTTCTTTGCGGAGGAGGTTAATCTTTTCTTAGTTAATCTAATAATATAACAACAAAAGATTAACACCCTCTGCATGGAAGTTGTAACCAATGCAATCAAAACTTTTTCGTGCAACTTCGTGGGTATAAATAGTCAGATCTCGTTGGTAAAATAGCAGTTATGGGAAGGAGCCGTTCTTCTGGCGACCGCCTTTCGTAATTCCAGAATGAGCGAAAAAAACACGCTAAATTTAGGTTTAACATTGGCAACGTTGCTTTAAATGCCAGAAAGACATAAACTTACTTCGGGTTTCTCTTATTACCGATTCTGAACCGTCCTAGAACTGTGATGTGTATGCGCAGAAGGAAATATGAAGACATTACTTCATTTGCGCATGCGCTGCAGAGTTCTTGGACGGTTCAGAATCGGTAATAACAAGAACCCGAACAAAGCCATAATCTAACATTTTCAGATTGTTTACAAATTTATTTTAACAAATTTTCCTCTATTATGCATAGAATTGGTTAAAAAAGTAACAGAAAAGAGCAAAAACATTATTGATTATTGAATACCTAACAAAATATGTGCTAGAAAACCTTAAACATATGAGAAATTAAGAAAAATTCGATATTGAAATTATTTTCCGTTTTTCTCAAAAACGGTAAGAGACCGCCAAGAAAAAAGATTCGTAACGTTCAGATTCGTAATCTACGACTTCAAAATAGGGTGTATACCAATTTTGGTGAAAAGCGGACGATTTCCAGTTTTCCCAATAATTACCAAAAATGTCATATTTTTATTCATTTTTACCTTGCCCCCCTCTAAATTTCATTCTTCCGGCGCCCATGAATAAACATTCCACGTTCAACAAACTGGTACATATACAGAAAAGACATTCTAATAAATAAAAACTGAACAAAACGGACGCAAAACCGATATCATAAGGAAACTGCAGGTCACACAACGCTCCAAGAAACTAAATATGCTGGGAATAACCAAGAAAGACCGTAAAAATAGAGTGGATATGTAAATAAATAAATAAATGCCTTTATTGTCAAAAAATTTTACAATTTGTAGCCAAAGGTAAAGTAAACAAACAAAGTAAATAAACAAAAAAACAAAGGAGAATACAAAACATTATACTAATAACATAGTCAGTCTTACTGTTTAAAATAAATATTTATAAATGTTTACAATGTCAAAGAATAAAAAAACTGAAAATAAGATTCAAAAATATTTAGTAAGTTTATAGTAAATATCAATGACCTCTAGAAAAATTTATTTTGATGTTATTGGTAAATATAGTAATAGCAAACAACAATTACAATAGATTATCAAAATATAAGTCATTTAAGGCGTAGAAAGCCTTATCTAGTAAATAAAATTTCAATGCTTTGCGAAATGAAGAAAATGATGTTATGGATTTGATTTCAAATGGCAGCTGATTGTGCATTTTTTTCGAGTTGTATAATATTGAACTTTTAACTCTGAGCGTGGGGTAGGTAGATAAAAATCTTGCTCCGCGTTCCTGAGTGGATAAGTGTGAGATGGCCTTTCTTGAGGAGCTGATACATGCTTAAGTATTAGGCAAACGGATTCAAATATAAATAAGGAAGGAAGAGTCAATATTTTTAATTCTCTAAAAAAGCCCCGGCAATGAGTTCTGCTGTTTAGTCCCAGTGAATATCGAACAGCTCTCTTCTGGAGCTTGAAAATGCGGTCAAATTGAGCCGCACAACACGTACCCCAGAATGGAAGGGCATACCTGAGGTGCGACTCAAAAAGTGCATAATAAACAGTTCTAGCCACTGACAAGTTAAGCTCCTTAGAAACAGACCTTAATGCAAAACAGGCAGAGCTCAATTTTTTCGACAAAGCTTCGATATGTATGTCCCATTTCAGAGAATTGTCCACAACAAGCCCTAAGAATTTTACGGATTTTACGACGTCAATGGTGGTGTTGTCAAGTACAAAAGGCTGCAACGAGTTTTTATACGACAAAGCCTTAGTTTTAGAAATGTTGAGACTCAGGAGGTTCGAATCGCACCAAGATTTAATGGTGATTAAGTCATTTGATATAATCCTATGAAGTGCCGCGATGTCCTTGTTGCTCCAAGTGAAGCTAGTGTTGTCCGCAAAAAGACATATTTTACCACTGATGTTTATATTAGCAATGTCGTTAATAAAAAGAAGAAACAAAATGGGGCCTAGTACTGAGCCTTGTGGTATTCTACATTCTATTGGCTTACTAGAAGACAACGTGGTATCCACCCTTACATTTTGACAAATTCTGTTGCTCAGATACGACTTAAACCATTCGAGAGATGTTGACAAAAGACCCAGGTATAATCTGTTGAGTGACAATGAGCAGGACACCTGGCAAGGAGGACGGACAACAGATGGAATAATAGTATACAGAAAAGACATTCTAATTATTATATTATTTTTGATTTTGGGTATATTCCGAGTTCAGTCTGTTGAACTCTGATCTGGCATGAGTAACCTGATGTTTATCCAAAAAGAGCATTGTTTAGCAAACAGATAAAAATAAAAAAATCCGGGAGATAAGAATCCTGGAGGTTCATGTCTCCTAACTGAAAAGTTTGAAGCAGTAATTCCTCAAACTTTATACCTTCTTCTTCTTCTTCTTTCTCAGCCTGGTTCCATCCAGTGTTGGATATATGCCTCTTCTAGGTTTTTCCATGCTTCGCGATCTCTAGCCAATCTTATCCATTGTCTTCCCGCCACTGCCCTGACGTCATCGACCCATCTCTTTTTTGGTCGGCCCATACTCCTGGTTGTTTCCCTAGGTCTCCATAGGATTACTTTTTGGGGCCATCGGTCTGAATCCTGTCTTGCCACATGTCCTATCCATTGCCACTTCAGACTTGCCACTCTTTTAACGACATCTATTAATTTTGTTTTTTGACGTATGTGGGTATTCCGTATTTTTTTCTCTAATATTGACTCCCAACATGATTCTTTCCATGGCTCTTTGTGCTACTCGTATTTGTTCTGCTGTTTTTCGAGTAATTGCCATAGTCTCTAAGCCATACGTAAGCACAGGTAGAATACAGCTGTCGTAAGCCTTTTTCTTTAGGTTCATGGGCACCTTTTTATCCTTGAAAATATCGCTCATATTTCCAAATGCTACCCATGCCCAATGGATCGTGCGTTTGATCTCCGTATTTTGGTTTTCCTTGCCCAGTTTGATTTTATGACCTAAATATATATAATGGTCTACGTTTTCAATAATAACGTTGTCAACAGTAATGTTATGGATATTGTTGCTCATTATCTTGGTCTTCTTCAAGTTCATTTTAAGGCCAATTTTCTGGGATTGGTCATTTAGCTCATTTAGCATGGTATTTAGTTCTTGAATGTCGGTTCTCAGCAAGACAATATCGTCTGCGAACCTCAGATGGCTAAGGTGTACCCCATCGATGTTTAGACTCTATTTTCCCATTCTAATTTCTTGAAGACATTTTCCAGTGCCAGTGTAAATAACTTGGGAGAGATGGTATCTCCTTGTCTCACGCCCTTGCCAAACTTTATACCTACCATCTCTATTATCCCAACTATTGTTTATTTAACGAAAAATGCGTTCAACACTTCCATTGTGCGATTTTCCCGCAAAACAGAGCGCCTCCCACCGGCGTCTTAACCCAATTAAAGTGACTTATCGCCCAAGCGGTGGGTAAAAACGATCGCTGCAATGTGAAAAAGCGGGCGCGACTCGCACACAATGACCCCGGGGTCATTTATTACCACAGGCGAAGAAGGCGCTGCTGAGATGTAAAGCTGCGAAGGCGCCGCTGCTGGCTTAAAGAAAACCGGGCCTTAATGGAGTCGAACAAAAGTCGAAATGTTTTGAAATATGGTCGCGCGAAAGGTGGCGGAAGGGTGCGAAGTTAAAGGCAGAGCTCGTGTTGTGTCGTTGGAATTGTTTTTGGCATGGAAAGGGCCAAGGAATGGGAGAGATGAAGTGGTCTGAATGAAAGGACAATCGGAGAAAAATGTAACATGATTTAAATTATATTGATGGCGGTTTTGCTAGATTGTAGATAGTGTGGGATAGTGATTCCACACTATCAATCAATCACACGATTCGATTTCTCATATTGAATCGACTCCTACAATTCGTTCATTTGAACAAACTAAATGCACAATTTACTTTTCATAAAAACAAGAATCGTAACTGGCACTACCAGCTATAATTTGGCCGCACAATTACTTAAGGGACCATAAAAAGATATTTCATTTTCTTCAGTTCTTTCATTTGTTTTTTAACACTTTATGACACTAGCGTAATTGGATTGGTTATTTTACAAATTATTATTTAATAATATTAAATTATCAATCCAATTCATATATACTATTTATTAAAGAATTCTTGATACTAATTTAATATTTTTAGCGCCATATTTTAATTCCGATTTAATAATCATATAATAAATAATTACCGCATGATCCAAAAAAAATGGCATACAGTTAGCTTGGAAATGAACATCGATGACATTGCCCAGACCGGTAAACTACGGTAAAGAGCGGTTCCTGAAAAACATCGGTTTGATACGGAAAGGTTTGGTATGGGTTTGGTAAAATACTGGAAACGTCAAATGTTGACGTTTTCTAAATGTCAATGCCTCTATTGTAAAATTATCTTTTATGCATTTTAATTATGGAGTGTAGAGGTAAGGAGAAATAACTCTTACGGGACTTTTATTGAAAAAGTGGTCACAAAATGGGAAGAATAAGGGTTCGCCAAATAACCACAGTGGCGCTAAAAACGCATGAATCTAAAAAATGAAAAGTAACCATAGATAAGAGAATAAAAATAAATATAACCAAACATTACCCAAAAAAATTTTGTTTTTATTTTTCAGACAGTTTTTGAATATAAAATAATTATTGTTTATCAATATTTTGTGCTTTATTTATTATTTAACAATGGTTAAAGTGTGTGTGGTGCGAAGTTGATTGAATAGCTGATGGAAAAATAAAGAGCAAAGGCAAAGCCTACGGTATGTAAAATACATAATATAATTCAGTATTGTATTATTTGTATTATATGTAAAAATTAGAGTCAATCAAAAGTGTAGTAAACATTTTTCGTAAGATTATTGACATACATGTTACAAAGTATATTTTTACAATCCTTTTTATAAAGTTACAACCTGAATAAAATTTATTTTTAATGATTTTAAAGTTTGACAGACATGCACAAATTGTTGGCATTTTTTTAAACAAGTTAAAGTAGGAAATACATAAAATTGTAGGTACTTTCAAGAAATATAGTTAACTGTAAGTGCTGTATTTTAATAATCTATCAAAAATCAAAATCATCAGGATAATATTAGGTATTGATTTTCAGACAAGAATTAGATTACAGTGATGGCCAAAAGCATTTAGATATTGCTTTGAAATCTACAGATAGGTATGGCAGTTTCATTTTAAAGAACAAGATGATAAAGTTTGTGATAAAATTGTCATCAGAAATACTGTCCACTTCAGTATTTACATAGGAAAATATTGGAGGATGAAGCTCTACCTACCGCCTCAGGTTAATTTAAATTCTGAATTGCAACAACAGCAACAAGCAAGAAGGGCACCATTAAATGAATATTATACACATAAGTATTATTATACACAGAAAGAGTAATGTTATACACATAAATATTAACATTTTGTAGAGCAACAACACAATAAAAAACCAAAATATGAACACCAGCAACTAAAACAGGAACCATTAAATGAATATTATACACGTAAGTACAATTTGATCGAATAAAAAACGGCGTCAGCGATGCCTATGAAATGAAGATTGCTGTCATTTTATATGTAAAATGATATGGAGAATGCCATCAAGATGTTCATTTCCAAACCAACTGGACGCCGTGTTTTTTCGATCACACAGTATTATTATACACATAAATAATAATATTATACACATAAACATCCCTTGATAAAGATCAACATTTTGTAGAGCAATAACAGCATCAAATAATGGAAATAATGGACCCTACTGCTCAAATCAAAAACAAAATTTCAGCATTACCACTTTATTGGTTATATTAATAAAAGAAATTATGAGAGTTTATGAAGAGTTTATGAGTCTAGAGTCTAGATCCTACAAGCAAGCAGATCGATCACATAATTTAAAATGAAGATTTATCTATTATAGTATGTATAAACACTTTGCATCTTTTATTCAATGTTGTAATGAATTAACAAATTGCAGGTAATTTATTCTAATAACGAAAAAGAAACTTTGGATCAAAAAATATTTTCTTCTGATGAGGTTTATGAATATTAAAGTCTGTTGAAGTTTGGCCATTATGTCTTGGTATACAATTTATTTATGATGTTACAGTAGTTAAACCATCCGAGTACAAAACATGTTTAAAATCCACTATTCTTAATGAATGGTAACTACCAACTTGAGAGGAAGCTAAGAGAAAGGTTCTATTGGGTGGACTACAAGGAAAAGGGACATATACATGAGGATCTGGAAGGGCTATAACATTACGTCTCAAGCCATGGAACAATAGGAAACGAAATTCAAAGGCAAATATTACAATACGTGGGATGCAAATTATAGTGCAAAGAATTGAGAAAAAGAATTATTAAAAGTAGTTATAGTTACGATAGTTAAACCATCCGACTACCAAATATATTTAAAATCCACTATTCTGAATGAATAGCAACTACCAACTTGGGAGGAAGCTGCGAGAACGATTCTATTGGGTGAACTACAAGGACGACATGAGCATCTGGAAGGGCTATAAAATTATATTATTATTTCACGTCCCAAGCCATGTTGGAATAGCTGGGAGTGAAAAAGAAGATAATACTGCACACGATTCTTGTCTAGAAGTAGTTGATATTAAGGTAGTTAAGCCATCCGACTATCGAACATTTAAAATCCACTATTCTGAATGAATGGCAACTACGATGGCAAAACGTAAATAAATACTTGTACAGTATAAAATTATATTATATTGGCTTAATTTTTATACTAAATAAAATGTGTTACGTTATTTTTGACCTGCATTATATTTATGTTGACCATTTTTTAATGCACGGAGTTATTTCTCCTTACCTCTACACTCCATAATTTTAATGTACCTATTCTCTGCTTTTACGTATGCTTCTTCTTTTCAATGGAGTTTTTCCAGTTCACAATTTTACATATAAAATGACAGTGATTTTCATTTTATAACCATCGCTGACGCCGTTTTTTTATCATATTGAGCAGAGGCCAACAATACTAAATATTGTTGACCTATAAATTTTATTTGGACTTGCATAAAAACTCGATTTCGTCTTTTAGACCGACAATTAATGGTTTATAGTCGTAATATTATTTTAACAGAAATATTAACGTTAAAATTAAATACATTACAGATACTCCCGTACTAAGCACAGTTACTCTAAAAACTCTATTTTTTTTGCACTCTGTTAGGCACAATTAGGTTCAAAATCCCCAGATTAATTCCGAAAATTAATATGTAAATAAACAAATAACTTTGCTCGAATACACAACCCAATCTACATTACTTTTTAATAGTATTCATATTACTTCCATTCGAAATCGTACACAACAATATTTCCTCAATTCCCTTCCATTAAAAATCACCACCGCTACCGCTGGTCAGATAAAAACCTTTGCGACCTCTTGCGAGTGTCCCGGATCAAATCAAATTTGTATATTTCTCTCGAGAAAATTCCCCCCCGATTATACGTATGGCGGAGGGCTGGCATATGCCTCCCGGGGTGGGGGGATAGACGTTTACGTTTCCGTATGCATGAGATTTGACGTGAGGCAAATATCCCGTCTCGTTGAATATGCGCGACCGGTAGCCACGGGCATCCGTCTGGCTGACCGCAGACCGAAAGATCGGAACTGGACTTCCGATGTATCGGCGATAAGTCGGGGAAAAATATTTTTTTTTATTAGTCGTCCGAAGGGAGGAAAAAGATAATTTATCATTGTGTGTTTTTGGTGATTTATCTCCAGGTTCTATAAAATAAATCACTGATACATCACAATACACCAAAACAATTTTAAATTAAATTGGATTTTTTATGTGGCTATCGGCCTGTTCCACTATGACCTTTACAAATCTAATGTAGTCCTTTTCTTATTCCTAAATTAAATTCTCTAGTCCTACCATTTTCAAAAATTCTGGCTCTGTCAAAATAAAAATCAAAGAATCGCACATTTGCCTGACTGTGACACCAACACAAAATGTCTTGTGTCGTATCTACGTCGAATATTTACATGGCTTTGTGCGTCAATCCCATCAGCTTACAATGCCCTATTAATACACCTACTACAACTTTCACTGTCTTCATAAATTAACATTAAATAAAAATGATTTTTTTTGTAGATTCAGAAATTGTAAAACCTTGTATGCCTCCAGATGTTATACCTCCACTGCTTGAAATAGGCTCTGTCATTGAAACGGCTCATTCTGGAACACTTACAGCACCTTGAATATTTTTTGCAATCTCTGTTTTATTGTTGATGGGCCTACTGGCGATATATCCTTCCGCAACCGTTGCAGATCGCCATCCTCCTTGTCTTTTTGACGTTGTCATGTTCACTCCTGAATTTGCCAGTAATGTAACGGATGATCTTCTCATACAATGGCCAGTACATTGCTCAGGATGTTTTAGGCCCAAGTACCTACTTGCGGAAGATCTTCCTGTATCATTTTTCTTTAAAATCTGACTTGTTGGTTGATAATTCACTATTTTATCGTTAAAAAATCGCGATTTATCTAAATGACGTCTTAATGTCAGTGCTATTTATTATCACAAAACATCCCCCTTTAGAACTTGGTCTGGGCTCTGGTGCACAATAGGTCCCCACGCATTTAACACTTTTTTGGGATTTTTTTGCAAGATTATCTTATACTGAATATTTTTAAGCATAAAAATTGTTGGATGAATGTGTTTTATCTTTAAAAAGCGGCAAAAAAACGTATTTTAGGTACAGGCGACGGACAGTAAATATGCTAAATTTTCTACACGGATTCAGTAAAAACATCACATATTAGTACTTTATTACCTTATATAGACATGGAATGATCTAATTTAAGCACAAAAATGTAACGAATCTTCTTTGTAAGCATAAAAATTAAGAAAATATATTTATTTACATCAGCTCAAGCTAGCAATTTTATGACTTTTTCGATTGACAGTTAATCGATCATCGGTATGTCATCTATGGCCTTCGCATAGAATTTGCGACGTTGTCAATAAAATTACTTTATATGATTTTCTTCTGAAATAAAGTTGTTGTGGAGGGACTTAAAACGGTAAGTTATCACTTTAGTGCAACAAAAATTGAACTGTCTAGTAACTTATTCGTTAGTGTGGATTATTTTAAAGCAATTTCTGAAATAAAATTTGCGGATTTTTCAGGTTCTACGAAAATATAAGTTTTTTAATATATACTGTTTTCGACGCGTAATCAATGAAGTTTTTTGTCATTAGGCTCAATTAGGTTAGCCTGGTTATTTGGAAGGTGGTAATGCATTGGTTAGCCTGGTTATTTGGAGGGTGTTAATGCAATGGTTAGCCTAGTTATTTGGAGGGGTGGTAATGCATTGGTTAGCCTGGTTATTTGGAGGGTGTTAATGCATTGGTTAGCCTGGTTATTTGGGGGTGTTAATGCATTGGTTAGCCTGGTTATTTGGAGGGTGGTAATGCATTGGTTAGCATGGTTATTTGGAGGGTGTTAATGCATTGGTTAGCCTGGTTATTTGGGGGTGTTAATGCATTGGTTAGGTTAGGTTAGATAGACTGGTTATTTGGAGGGTGTTAATGCAATGGTTAGCCTGGTTATTTGGAGGGTGTTAATGCATTGGTTAGCCTGGTGATTTGGAGGGTGTTAATGCATTGGTTAGCCTGGTTATTTGGGCTTGTTAATGCATTGGTTAGGTTAGGTTAGATATTCTGGTTATTTGGAGGGTGGTAATGCATTGGTTAGTCTGGTTATTTGGAGGGTGTTAATGCATTGGTTAGCCTGGTTATTTAGAGTGTTAATGCATTGGTTAGGTTAGGTTGGTGGGGAGTGTTTGGAAGTACGCAGATCACATCGATTTCGGAATCTTACTGAACAAATCCGGGAAAAATATATTTTTAAACAATTGTGCTAAATACTGTGTAATGATTTTATTGTCAATTTATTTTTATAGTGTTTTTGTTTTGCCTCGTTTATTATATTTTTAATTTTTCGTGTTCTTAAAGTGCGTACTAAATGTAAAAAAATGAATATAAAGTAGAACGTTTTCGTCGATTTTACACAGGGTGAGTATGGCAACACTGTGCATAACCTTGTATTTTACTGTCTTTATGAAGGTTATAATAGGGAGTTTTCGCATTGAAATGTAGTGAAAATTTGGAATTTTCAATTATTTTTTTTCGTAGAAAAAGTGGTTCATCCAACAATTTTTTTCTTTTAAACCATTCCATTAACTATGGGATCCACATTAAAAATTAAAAAAACCACGATTTCGTGGGGACCTGTTCTGCACAAGACCCCTTGGTCTGTCATGTTAAGAAATGAAAGTAAATAATAAAGCGTCTCTCGTGTTTGTTCGCACTCAAAAAATTTCAATTAATGCCTGTATATATTTTTAATATATTTTTTAAATTTACATGTTTTTAATTGTAAAGTAATATATTACATTTAAATGGAACATATTACATAACAATTATGTCAATTACAGGATTACAGGCTTGTTTTCTAACATTTTTTAAATAAAACGAATTATAAAATTTCATTTTATGTATATTTGTCGTAGGTATGAAAAAAGTAACATATAAAATGGACAAACGCTTACTTACATTGCAATAAAACTTCCACTTTTAGTTTTTCAATCCAAACGCAATATTTCTATTTCACAAATAAAAATATCCGACAACACTAAAATCACTGAAACTTCCGCGGCTGACAACGAAAACTGAAAAATATAACGGCAATTTTTGTTTTGGACCTGCATATCAACATTACACTGTACTATTATGTGTTTGTTGTTGAAATAATATAAAATATCTAATTATAACTTGTAAATTTTAATATTTTAACATGATTTTAACTACTTTTGACAATAACTAACTTTTTATCAAGATGACATTTTAGACGGCAACTGACATATATGTCATAATATTTGAATTTAAATATGTATGTAATATAATTTAAATTACTATAATGCAACTTTATACTCAGAAAACATTTATACATTCACAAAATACAACAAAGTCTAATAATATAGTTTGAAAACAATGAATATTGAATTAAAATTGAAAAAGTTAAGCGCGACCCCTTGTGTCAAAATTAGATGATTAAATTTTCGCAATTTTTACACCATTTGATGATTGATTTGATTGAAACACCATGAGTGTTTGTTCAGGCGGTAGTTCTTTTACTCCCGCTTATGGCCATTAAAGAAAAAGTTCTAAAGGGGGATGTTTTGTGTTTATTATTTACAAAAAAAAACGCACATCTATATTGCATAATAACATAAACGCACCCGGATAATTTATTAATTCGCAACAATGAAAGTAGAACTGGTAGATCCTTTTAAATCAATTATTCTTTAGAAATTGGACAAGAAACAGTTCTGCTGTTGGATAAAATTTTGTATGGCACTCGCGTGTTATAACATATAAGTAGAATGTAGAATGTAGAATGTAGAATGTTTAGAAGGGGAGTTAATCACCGCGACCTTATAGATCTATTGTGTGTTCCCCTTTCTTGAGTTATAACGAGTTATAACTCATCATACAGTCTCAGGGCTTTAAGAAAAGCCAGTATCTGAGACGGCTCCACAGAGGCCAGCTCTCCATCCTCGACATCAGACGTGCCAAGGTTCATGGCACGAATGGTCGTCGTCTCAGTGCACTCAGTGATAAGGTGTTCTGGTGTTTCCCATTTTCCCCACAAAATCTGCATTCGCCGTTGTTTCTCAGTTTCAGCCTACTGAGGTGTTCGTTGAGAGACAGGTGTCCTGTTAGAAACCCCGTGACAATCCGAAGATTGTTTTACTTAAATCAAAGGAAAACCTTTGATTTTTCTCGGTCATAAGTTCTAAGGAACTTTTTCGAGTGTCTTAGACCGTTGGAGGACACCCATTCCAAGTTACGGATGGAGTCTTCCAGATTCTTCAGTTCCGCTTTCAGTTGGTTCCCGTTTGGAAAACAGAACGGTTCTGGTCCAGTTAGTAGAGTGTTCGCTCCTTTCTAGCTAGATCATTTGCTTTTTCATTGCCTTCTATCCCTTGGTGAGCAGGCACCCAGAGTAGGAGGACTTTATTTTCTTTGCCTAATTTGTTGAGCTTCTCTAGGCATTCTTTGACCAACTTCGAATTGATGGTTACTGGAGTTGATCGCGTTAAGTGCTGCTTGACTATCGGATAGGATGGCAATTTCCTGTTTCGATAGTTCCTATCCAAGATAAATTGTACGCATCTTTCGATAGCGCAAATTTCTGCCTGAAGGATACTGGGGTAGGTGCCCATTGGTTCGGAGTATTCAGTTTTCGGCCCAAATACTCCTATCCCTGTCCCTGCTTTGGTTTTGGAAGCATCAGTATACCACGTGATGGTATGGTCTTTTATATGCTGAGTAAGCGTTTCTTTCTTCCAATCCTTTTTATTACTCAATACTACAGTGAGGTGTTTCTCAAAGTTGTAAATTCTTGGTATGTCATCCACTGGGAGTTAAACATATAAGTAACTTGAGAAAATTAAGATAACACACTAGTATTAATTTACATAAGATATAAGGCTTGCTAAAAACAATACAAAATAAAATATTAGCACTCACATAAAAAACAAAGTAATTGCAAAATTAATTCTTTTTTAACTGGTTCCTTCGTTTTTCACCAAGCGCAAGCAAAAAAAACGCCAACTCGATTTGAGAGCTACCTAAACTCGTTCCGGTTTTTATTTGCCTGCCAAGACCCTAATTAAGTCCCACTTTAAGTATTTAAGCGCGAACAAGGTAGCGCGTTTTAACTGTATTAAAGTTGAAAAAGAGAGAATGAAACGAGGACGGGGGGGAATCCCACTCCGCCGAATTCATCACATTCATAATTACTTTAGGTGCTCGGAGTAGCCCTTTGGGCACGGGACTGCCAGGTCGCGAGGATAAGAGAGGGAGAGGAGGAGAATTGACAGAACGAGACTTGCAGGATCTTAGGGGAGGCAATGGAAAGGGGAGGCTGTGTCGATGTTCGTCGCGACGAGGGTTTGGGGATGGGGGATGATGACAAAAAGGTCGAAAATGGGAATTAGAGGTAGGAAGTATGGATAGGATGAAGTACAGTTGTTTTGGTTTATATGAAACTAGCGTGTCCAGCGACTTCGTTCGCGTCGAATTAATCATTTGTAATGGTGGTGATAAAGCAAAGCAAGAATTTCCATTAACATACAAACTGGATAAAAATCTTCTCACATTTATGTCAGCATGAGAAAACACAATATGGCGATATTATTATATAACTTGGGAATATTTGAGGGGTAGTTTCATCTCGTTGGAATTTGACTTTCGAAAAATCCGTTTGCCAAAAATAAGCTTTTTACGTCAAGCAGTTTAAGCAGAATCGTGGTTAAGAAATTACCCAATTTTGGAACACCCTGTATGATTTTTTTTAAAAGATTTCAAAATATGTAAAAACCAAATAAATTATGCTTGTCCAAGCGTTTTCCCGAAAGACCGTCTTTTAAATAACAAATATTGTAATATTTGAGGGGCGTTTTCACCCTCTTGGAATTTGAGATTCGAGAAACCCCTCCTTATCGAACCTCTACACCCCACAGTCAATCCGTTTGCTAAAAATCAGCTTTAAACGTCAAGCAGTTTGAGCAGAATCGTGATTACTTAATGGTTATATTTATGAAACACCTTGTATAAATTTGTAAAAAATTTTAAAATATGTAAAACAACAAAATAAAATATACGTGTTTAAGTTTTTCCGAAAAACTCACCGGTTTTTAAATAAAAATATTTTAATATTTGAGGGATAGTTTCACCCCCTTAGAATTGCAGTTTCGAAAAATCCCTTCTTATCGAACCTCTACACCCTAAAGTCAATCTGTTTTCCAAAAATCAGCTTTTTACGTCAAGCGCTTTAAGCAGGATCGTGATTAATCAATGACCAGATTTTTCGAAACACCCTGTATACATTTTTAAAAATCTTAAAATATGTAAAAAAAAAACAAAATAAAATATACGTGTTTAAGCGTTTTTCGGAAACTTGACCGTTTTTAAATAGAAAATATTGTAATATTTGAGGGGTGGTTTCACCCTCTTGGAACTGGAATTTCGAAAAATCCCTTCTTATCGAACCTCTACACCCTAGCATCAACCTGTATGCCAAAATTGAGCTTCTTACGTTGAGTGGTTTGAGCAGGATCGTGATTAATCAGTATGTCAGTCACTTAAGGATTTTATATATTAGTATAGATTACTCTATTTTTTGTATTTTAATAAACATTTTGAATAAATGAATAGTAAAACAGATATTTATCAAAATTTTAGGCTGTATTCCATTGCAAAACCAGGCGAACCAGACCGAAAAAAAAACCAAACTTTCTGTATGTATCCCTATTTTGTTTCTTCTTTTTATTAACGACATTGCTAACATAAACATCAGTGGCCAAATATGTCTTTTTGCGGAGGACACTAGCTTCACTTGGAGCAACAAGGACATCACGGCACTTCATAGGATTATATCAAATGGCTTAATCACCATTATATAATCTTGGTGCGATTCGAACCTCCTGAGTCTCAACATTTCTAAAACTAAAGCTTTGTCGTATAAAAACTCGTTGCAGCCTTTTGTACTTAACAACACCACCAATGACGTCGTAAAATCTGTAAAATTCTTAGGGCTTGTTGTGGACAATTCTCTGAAATGGGACATACATATCGAAGCTTTGTCGAAAAAATTGAGCTCTGCCTGTTTTGCATTAAGGTCTGTTTCTAAGGAGCTTAACTTGTCAGTGGCTAGAACTGTTTGTATGCACTTTTTGAGTCGCACCTCAGGTATGCCCTTCCATTCTGGGGTACGTGTTGTGCGACTGAATTTGACCGCATTTTCAGGCTCCAGAAGAGAGCTGTTCGATATTCACTGGGACTAAACAGCAGAACTCACTACCGGGACTTTTTTAAAAAATTAAAAATATTGACTCTTCCTTTCTTATTTATATTTGAATCCGTTTGCCTAATACGTAAACATGTATCAGTTTCTCAAGAAAGGCCATCTCACACTTATCCACTCAGGAACGCGGAGCAAGATCTTTATCTACCCACCCCACGCTCAGAGTTAGTTAAAAGTTCAATATTATACAACTCGAAAAAAATGCACAAGCACCTGCCATTTGAAATCAAATCCATAACATCATTTTTTTCATTTCGCAAAGCATTGAACTCTTATTTACTAGACAAGGCTTTCTACGCCGTAAATGAATTATATTTTAAAAATCAAATTTGATCTTGTAAACACTGGTCTAATGTTTGCTATTGCTATATTTACTAATGACATCGAAATGAATTTATTTAGAGGTCATTGATATTTTACTATAAACTAGCTAAATATTTTTAAAATATTTTTGAATATTATTTTTATTTTTTTGTTCTTTGACATTATAAACATTTATAAATGTTTATTTTAACAATAAGACTGACAATATTATTTGTATAATGTTTTGTATTTTATTTTGTTTGTTTGTTTGTGTACCTTGTTTTTTTTACTTTGTTTCTTAGTTTACCTTTGTCTACAAATTGAAAAATTTTTTGACAATAAAGGCATTTATTTATTTATTTATTTATTTATATGTATAATTATTTTTAATTTATTTTTAATTTTTAAGTATGTTATGTTCTTTAAAATCAAAGAAGCGTTTGCCATTTAGAATTTAGAATTTAGAATGAGTGGGAGGGGGGTTAATCACTTCGACCTTACTGATCCATTGTGTCCCTCTTTCTTGAATCATAACTCATCATACAGTCCCAGGGCTTTGACAAAAGCCAGTATCTGGGACGGTTTTATAGAGGGTAGTTCTCCATCTCCAATATCAGTCGTACCAAAATTCATGGCACGAATGGTTGTCGTCTCGGCGCACTCAGTGATGAGGTGTACTGGTGTTTCACTATCTTCCCCACAGAATCTGCATTCGCCGTTTCTTCTTAGTTTCAATCTACTGAGGTGTTCATTGAGGAGACAGTGTCCTGTTAAAAACCCCGTGACAATCCGAAGATTGTTCTTACTCAGACCCAGGAAGATCTGTGATTTTTCTTGATCATAAGCCCTCAGAAACTTCTTCGAGTGTCTTAGACCATTGCAAGATTTCCATTCCAGGTTGCGGATGGAATCTTCCAAGTTCTTGAGTTCCGCCTTGAGTTGGTTACCACTTGGAAAAAGCGTTTGCCATACATTACTAACATCTACGGATGCATTAGCAATACATTTATTTTTATTAGATTGTATTAAAAAAGGCTCTTTTATTTTTTTAGAGGCTATTGCTTCTTTCTTCTTTAGATCACATTTTGTAACAAAGGTTTTGAATACACTAAACTAAATTAATTGACCTTGTTTTACATGATACCATACAGCTTTTTGTAGTAAAAAACTGCGACTTGGCATTTTTTTACATTTTATGTCTTTTATAGGATAAGTTTTTCAATAAAAATGTTCTCCTACAAAAAATGGATTAAATTATCAACTCCAAAGCGTCATCTACTCTAAAGCTTGACAATTTATTCAAAAATACAAACAAATTAAATAACGCTCCTCTAAAACTCTTCCCTTCTCCATCTTCCACCGCCCGTAAAATTTTATCTTGTATTTTATTTCTCCGATCGGTACTTGAACGCGTCGTCGTTCAGTTTTCATTATTGTTTCCGACTTAATCAACTTAAAGGGTGTTTTTTATTCTTCGCTAAATGTAATTGTATTGCTTTTTGGAGAGAACATAAAGACAAGGCGCTGAGGCTGTCCTCGCTAAATAAGCGCTGAGAGACTCTTTCCGATTTTTTTAATGCAATTTGCTCTTTTCGTCTTTTTTCTGGGCTTTAATTAAGCTAATGTCGTTTTGGCGCCTTGTTTTACACATTTTCACTTTCTGGGACGATTAGAGAGAAATTTTCTAGAGCTTAAGAAAAGTTCCAATAAACGTATGTCCTAAAATGCTTAGTTTCGTAGATACAGGGTGTAGAAGTTTCATTTTTATTTCGATTTTTTCCAAATAATTTCTGAAGTAACGCCAATATATAGATGAAAATTGGATTCTGGCCAAACAAATAAAAAGAGACTGGCAAATTAAATGGCAAAGAGAGGGACAACGTTCCCGTTGCGCAACTCAGAACGCAAAATTTCGTTCTATTTATGTTGATCTGCGCATTGCGTCTATTGGGCCCGCTATCTCATTCTAATATAACAAGAGAGAAAGAAGCAGCCATATAAAACGTAATTTCTAAATAGAAATTAGAACAATCGCCTTTCGTCATCATGATAACCAAGATGACAACATCATGACAATTCGTCATGTTTGTTAATTTTTCTTTTGGTGATTTACCTTTTTTTCTAAACTCTCCATTTTATTGACTTATGAATATGGATAGGGAACAAATTCCTTTGTTCCATATAGGTATTTATATTTTGTTACTTATAATTTTAGGTTATACCATTTTTGTTATTTTATTTGCTGCAGGACCCAGTATCGTCTATTTTTTATATGTATTGGTGCCCCCTTTCTCTGATAGATATGTTAAAGACACCCGGTAAAATAAAAGTAAGTAGTTATATTTATCATCTTATTAAGAGAAAAGTAGAAGTAGCTCTCTTAACATAACAAATTAATACAATTAATTTTTTTCATTTTTTGGGTAGGTAGTTTATAGCTGGTTTATAGCAACAAGAAACTTTATTAATATAACTATTTTACTTTTGTTTTAAGATTAAAACTGGACTTGAAAATGGTTCAGGATCACGATTCTCGTAAAGTCTTCTTTGCTTGCATATTCACTTTGTTATTGCAATTAGGCAGTTTTTTCGAAAATGAGATTTTTAATGCCCTTTAAAAAAATTGGCCGATCGTTTCCTGCAACAGTCAGTTCTTCTGCATTTAAAATTGGTAGGTGGGTGGGTGGAATAAACACCAATAAACACTGTTATTTTTTGTTATTATATTATAGAAAGTTTATTTATTTTTATGTATAAATAAATATGTTTATAAAACAGTACAATTTTTGCTTTTTTATAATTTCCCTTATAATAGTAGTATTCTTTCGTTCTGAAAGAAACTGCAAATTTTCACTTACACTGATTTATTCCCTGGTATAATAAATCAGTTTAAGTAAAAAATTTCAGTTTCAGAATGAAAGAATACTATTAATAATGGCTAATTTAAATTTTCCGCCAGCCAGAATGTGCGATAATGTCTTACGATACATTTTATACCTATCTCTTTCTTTTTCATATAAAGCACACATAATAAAGAAAGATAGCAATAAAAACGTACGTCCTGCCATGGTCCTGCTAATTGGTTTCAAAATTGTTATTCTGAGTTGCGCTACGGGAACGCGGTCCCACTCTTTACCATGAGATTTGTCAGTCTCTTTTTATTTGTTTGTCTATAGTTTCTGGGAGTTTTTTAACATGAGAAATTTGATTTTGATGTCAAAATGACTCTTACTTATACCTACTCCTACTTATAGAGTAGAGGGCGCCACCTACATATTTTTAACTGGTTTGAAGAGTAATAACTTTTCGTCCGTACCTGTATAAAATAACCGAGTAAAAAAATATGCATTTACGACGTTTTCTACGTAAAAAAAGGCTCTTGGTAAAATACGGTACGAGTAAATGGTTCTCGAGATATTTGGAATCAAAATGACTTGGAATATATGACTGAAATAATAAATTTAAATTGTTTTTGTACCAAAAACTCAACAGAAACTGTTTTATCATCATTTTTTCGCAGAAAAATTTATAATTGATTTAAAAAAATAACAATTTCTCAAATGTATGATTGCAGTCAAATAATTATCTATATCAAAATCAAATTTCTCATGTCAAAAAACTCCCAGATACCAATTTTCATCCAAACATTGACGTTACTTTGTCTATGCGTTACTTCATAAATTATTTGAAAAAAATCGAAATAAAAATGAAATTTTTACACCCTATATCTCTAAAATTAAACATTTTAGGACAAATATTTATACGAACTTTTTTACTTATTTTTATCTGCAGAATATGCTCCGGAATACAGTTCGGACCACCCTGTCTATCACTCAATCAATAGAAAAACCTTTTTAAAGGCATCTTTCTTCCTGACAAATTCTCCCACCTGAAAATGGCCAGACACGATCGGTCACTTTTGGTCCCTCTCCAAAACTGAAGGGAATCTAGTGGGAGGTGGGAGGCAGTGTAATCCCTGAGAGATAAGACATATAGGTCCCTAGTTTCCTTACGTGTTTTCCATGTCAGAACGTCCGATGCCGGGACGTGTCGCATCCAGTCTATGGCTAATAGATTATTTCCCACGGGAGAGTGGCTCCGAAAAGTTGGGAAGGTCGCAGGGAGGGGAGAGGGGAGTTAGGTGGAGATCTTGGGAAAAGTAGGGTGCTTTGTCTCCAAATTATTGGAATATTATTAATGAGAATATCCCTTGAGAATATTCTGTACACTATATTTAAAAAGTCTTAGAAAAATAATATTTAAACAAAGTCTAAAATTATAAAACAATCAGCATTTGTAGGAAATTTTGCATAGATTAATAATTATTAATAATTTTTAATAGTACCTAAATTAATAAGTTATTGAATATTGTAATAATAGTATAATTAACCTTGTAATTGATTACTTTATTTTACTTTAATTCATATTAATTTGTATTTATAAATACATCTTTAAGATTTCCGATGTAGGAATGAGTTTTCAATAATAATAAAGCACTAAATAGGTAAATTTATGAAATGACAACTTCATTTGACAGTTATCTTTTACCTTGACTGGTGCTCATAAGTAAATACAGGGCCATAAGAAAGGAGAAATATTTAAAAAGAAATCGGCGATAAATCGTAAACGAGCTAATCAAAAATATCTAAAGTTATTCTTTTGAATGTGGGTTTTAGTGCTCTTCAATAAACCTAAATAGAATTATTCTCTAAAATAATTAGGGAAGCCAATAATTGACCCCATTAAAATTTACGTGGGATTTCCTATGTCCCGTCCGACGATGCAACACCCGGTATATTAAATGGTACATCAATTACTAAATTGTTAAAATAAACAATTAAAATATAAATTTATATTCTATTTCGAATTATTACGAAAGTACTATTATATTAAACAAAAATCAACAAATGAATATTCGCTGGTTATTAGTAAAATAATTTAATTAAATTATAGAGGGCTGTGAAAATATTACCGTTTAAATTTATCGAGTTATTATAATTAAATAAATTTTATATGGGGAATCTGTTTATGACACCTGAAAATTAACAATAGAAGAATTAAATTAGCATGTTGCATTTCGATAACAATAAAAACAATAATAAAATTAAATTATTAACTAATAAATATTTAATAATTAGTGTTTATGAAATAATTGAATGTTTATTTCATATAAAAAAAAACATTTATAGCTAATGTATATTTAAATCTATGTAATTTATAACAGTTTTTAAGAACAGTGTATAAATTTGGAAAGAGTTTAGTCGAAACTTAAATTGCAGATAGATGATTAACTAATCTTACTTGTGATACTTCGTATTTAGATAAAAAAAAACATGTCTTTAACATGAATCCCTTTTTTATTGGATAGCCAACAAATCTCTAGAATGGTAGAGAAATTCGTCAAAACAGAGACAGGTGGAAGAAATTCATACTAAAGCGTTCGTCAAATTTACGACAGACCTAATAAGCAAAGACCAAAACACTGTCAAAGCTCTCTAGTGCATAGGTTACCAAACTTTTTTTCTCGTAGACCACTTTGAAAATTTTAATGGTTTTGGTGGTGCCTCTGGTGCCACATTTATACACACAATTAAACAAATACAAATTAAAAAAGCTTCTTTTGTTTATAGGTTCTTCTCCCGTTCATTATAATTTTTGCAAAAATCGCCTTTTTTTAAAGGTATACTCATTATTTATCTAATCTAATTTAATCCTTTTTTAATGAAAAAAAATCAATTAAATCCAATCAGGACAAAATTATACTTGCAATATCCTAAGTAAATGTTGAAAAAAATAGAGCAGAACGTACACACACAAGGGTCAAAAGGCAGAGAGCTTGCCCTCTGAACTCCGTCCATCTAAAAGGTAATTATCACTATAAAGTGGACTTTACGAACTCCTGGGATATCTATTCGTAAAGGAATGCCTCATTTCGCTGCCCTAAAACAAACGTAACGCCCTCGCACGGGCAAACACCCTCGTCAGTTGACCCCTTCCTATACCGGGGTAAGTCAAGAATTAATTACTATATCGTCGTCGTAAAGTAAAAACCTCGTATCTAGAAAATAGCATAGAATTTTAGAATTTAGAATGAGTGGGAGGGGGGTTAATCACTGCGACCTTACAGATCCATTGTGTCCCCCTTTCTTGAGTCATAACACATCATACAGTCCCAGGGCTTTGACAAAAGCCAGTATCTGGGACGGTTTTGTAGAGGGTAGTTCTCCATCTCCAATATCAGTCGTACCAAAATTCATGGCACGAATTGTTGTCGTCTCGGCGCACTCAGTGATGAGGTGTACTGGTGTTTCCCCATCTTCCCCACAGAATCTGCATTCGCCGTTTCTTGTTAGTTTCAATCTACTGAGGTGTTCATTGAGGAGACAGTGTCCTGTTAAAAACCCCGTAACAATCCGAAGATTGTTCTTACTTTAACCCAGGAAGATCTGTGATTTTTCTTGATCATAAGCCCTCAGAAACTTCTTCGAGTGCCTTAGACTGTTGCAAGATTTCCATTCCAGGTTGCGGATGGAATCTTCCAAGTTCTTGAGTTCCGCCTTGAGTTGGTTACCACTTGGAAAGCAGAACGGTTCTGGTCCAGTTAGTGGAGTGTTCGCTCCTTTCCTAGCTAGATTATTTGCTTTTTCATTGCCTTCTATCCCTTGGTGAGCAGGCACCCAGAGTAGGAGGACTTTGTTTTCTTTGCCCTAATTTATTCAGCTTCTCTATGCATTCTTTGACCAATTTCGAATTGATTGATACTGATTTGATCGCTTTTAACGCTGCTTGACTATAGATAAGATGGCTATTTCTTGTTTCCGATAGTTCCTATCTAAGATAAGTTGTACGCATCTCTCGATAGCGTAGATTTCTGCCTGTAGGATACTAGGGTAAGTGCCCATTGGTTCGGAGTAATTAGCTCTCGGCCCAATCACTCCGATCCCTGTTCCCGTATTGGTTTTGGAAGCATCAGTATACCAAGTTATGGTATGATCTTTTAACTGCTGGGCAAGCGTTTCGCTCTTCCAATCCTTCTTATTGCTCAATACTACATTGACATGTTTGTCAAAGTTGTACGTTCTTGGCATATCGTCCACTGGGAGTTGCATGAGTTGTATTTCCTTTTTGAGGGTGTTGCAAGCCCCTGATCTGACAATTCTCCCAGTACTAATTCCGTTAGTGACCATTCTAATCATTGTCGCATTGGCATATCTACCAATGACAATGTGCAGTGGTGTTAGATCTAGAATGACCTCCATTGCTGCTGTTGGACAGGTTCTCATGGCTCCTGTGATGCAAAGAAAAAAAAAATAGCATAAAAACACGCATGTAAAACAGAAAAACATTTAAATTTTTTTATCCAACAGCCACTACTTATTACCTTACACCTTACATTACTATATATACATGTAGTATACATGCATGTAAAATAAATAATAACACATGCGTGATTTTTTGAAGTTATAATAAACTAGTATGTTAAAACTTCAAAGCCACACCATTTTATAAAAATTATTAAGCTTTATTCATAAATTAGTAATTCAATTATTTATTTAAATTAACAATACCATTAAATGAAAATGATTTTTTTATGTAGATTTGGAAATTGTAAAACCTTGTATGCCTCCAGATGCTTTCCCTCCACTGCTTGAAATAGACTCTGTCATTACAACGGCTCGTTCTGGAACAGTTACAGCCTGGGTTCGGAAGTAGTTAATTAAGACGTAATTTACCTGATTAACTACGTGTAGTTTTTCTTCAAAAACTACGTCTTTTCCCGTTCATTAACTACATGAAAACTACGTTAATAAACTATGTATTGATATTATGAATAATTTTCCTTTGTATGAGGTGTTATAGAGATAATATGATGTAAATATTATATTTAAAGCCATATTTCTTCTGTTTTCTTAAATTCATTATGTGTTTTTAAAGCTTCAACTTATTATAACCTCACCTCAAACCTTTGATATTTGACATAGGTTACATAAACTACACCCTCTACATAAAATACATTAACTACATGTAATGTAGTTTATGTCGTTTTTAAAAGTAACATGTAGTTTTCCGAACCCTGGTTACAGCACCTTGAATATTTTTCGCAATCTCTATTTTATTGTTGATGGACTCTTCGATATATCCTTCCGCAACCGTTGCAGATCGCCATCCTCCGTGTTTTTTTAACGTTGTCATGTTCACTCCTGCATTTGCCTTTTGTATGTTGGATAAAATTTTGTATTATACCTCGCGTGTTATAACATATAAGTCACTTGAAAAAATTAGCTAAACATTTCCCAGCGTGACTTATATGTAAGATAACACACTAGTACCATAAATAACTATTTTCGATCTGTTTTTACTTGAATTTTAGGCAAAAAAATCAGGAAGCACATTAATTTATCATGTCCCAAGTAAAATTTGCCAGAAACGACTGCTGCGATCTGCTTTCCGCTTTCCATCTTTTTTTATTCTTTAAACCAATTAAACTGGAGGCCACAAGCGGCGCTGCTGGTGGAAGTGGGTCTTAATATTGTGCCTTTAACCTAACTTTCCACTTAAATTTAGCACCGAAGGCGATGCTGCTGTTCCGTCTTCCCCCGCTTCCCCTCCTCGGTCGTGTCTTTCCGCAACCTGATGATGGGTTCCTTTTGTTTTGGCTTTCTTTAATGCATTTTATCTCTCCGGGGCCGGTTTTACGGTCCGAATCGGCGGTTCAGAGATTCCGTAGTACACTATTTTACTGAGGAGGGGATGAATTTTGCCTTGAAGAGGATGAAACAGGGTGATTATCGAGGAAAAATTTTGTCTAATTACTGTTAAATTAAAGGTTTTGTTATAATGAGTCACAGAAAAAGAGAACACGTATAAACTGGAAAAATTAATTTGTGAATTTAATTCTTGCCACAGATTATTGTAATAAATTTACCATCCGTTCTTTAGTTTTACAACTCGTAAATTTATCTTTTAAAATCGCCAACTTCTTGTAATCTATACTGTCAAGGTGTATTACTGGTTGCATAACTGCATACTGCTAAAATCGCAAAGTGCATTGAGGAACCTGGCGCATTCGCCAGAAAGTCAAGAAAATTATAGAATTCTTTAGAAAAATCTAGAAACAACCGCCAGGGGGTATATAAGGCCCGCGCTTTGACAGTTGGACAAGTTTAAAAGTTTAGAAGTTTAAAGTTTGAAGTTTGAAGCCTAAAGTTTGAAAATACCGCGAAATACCGTTAGAGTAATAGTAGTTGCATAAGTTGTGTTGTAAATAGTATAAGTTGTGTACAGAGTGAAACAAATAAATTCGTTAAGTATTTTATCGTGAGTTTAAATAGTGGACCCACGGAATCCGTAACAATACTAATATATAAAATCCTTAAGTGACTGACATACTGATTAATCACGATCCTGCTCAAACCACCCAACGTAAGAAGCTCGATTTTGGCATACAGGTTGATTCTAAGGTGTAGAGGTTCGATAAGAAGAGATTTTTCGAAATTCCAGTTCCAAGAGGGTGAAACCACCCCTCAAATATTACAATATTTTTTATTTAAAAAAAAATATTTTATTTTGTTTTTTTACATATTTTAAGATTTTTTAAAAATATATACAGGTTGTTTCGAAAAATCTGGTCATTGATTAATCACGATCCTGCTTAAAGCGCTTGACGTAAAAAGCTGATTTTTGGAAAACAGATTAACTTTAGGGTGTAGAGGTTCGATAAAAAGGGATTTTTTTTCGAAACACGAATTCTAAGGGGGTGAAACTATCCCTCAAATATTAAATTAATTTTTATTTAAAAACCGGTGAGTTTTTCGGAAAAACTCTTAAATACGTATATTTTATTTTGTTGTTTTACATATTTTAAGATTTTTTATAAATTTATACAGGGTGTTTCATAAAATATGACCATTGAGTAATCACGATTCTGCTTAAACTGCTTGACGTTTAAAGCTGATGTTTGGCAAACGGATTGACTCTGGGGTGAAGAGGTTCGATAAGGAGGGGTTTCTCGAACCTCAAATTCCAAGAGGGTGAAAACGCCCCTCAAATATTACAATATTTGTTATTTAAAAAACGGTTAGTCTTTCGGGAAAACGCTTGGACAAGCATAATTTATTTGGTTTTTTACATATTTTGAAATTTTTTAAAAAATCATACAGGGTGTTCCAAAAAGTTAGGTAATTTCTTAACCACGATTCTGCTTAAACTGCTTGACGTAAAAAGCGTATTTTTGGCAAACGGATTTTTCGAAAGTCAAATTCCAACGAGATGAAACTACTCCTCAAATATTACCAAGTTATATAATAATATCGCCATATTGTTTTTTCTCATGCTGACATAAATGTGAAAAAATTTTATCCAGTTTGTATTAACATACAAACTCTTGGAAAATGGAAATTCTTGCTTTGCTTTATGATCACCATTACAAATGATTAATTCGACGCGAACGAAGTCGCTGGTACACGCTAGTATTACTATAGAATAACAACAAATTAAAACATTTTATCATAGTGAATTTAAAATTACTTTTTTAAATTCACAAAGCATTAGTAAATATTAATAAATTCAATGAAACTCGTGTTTATAGTTATAATATTTATTATAAAGGTTAATAAAAAGTCACAAAAGAGAACTTATGTATATAAGATACTTATTGCATCTCTTCTTGTCTAGAAGAACCTTACTGGAATTCTGCGCCTAATCAAAATAGGGACAAAATTGCCATTAGATACAAAATAAGAAGACATCCAAAAAAAAGATATCTAATCAAAACAGTCAAGTTACCAATTTAGAGACTATGAATGTATAGAGTCCTCTACTCCGAAAGACAGTGTGAAAGAATAAATAGTACTTAGAGATATGTTCATATAGAGAGATCATGGAAAAATCATGTTTAGATAAAATTGAGATGCCAGTACTTATTATAATAAATATGGATTGTGTTTTCTAAGAGAACTGGCTTTATATTTACACAAACTATATATAAACATAATTAATATAATATACCTACCCTTAAATTATAAAAACACTAATCACCCACGCGGTGAAACACCCACCTGTTCAAAAAACTGCATAGATTAAAACGGTCTTCGTCTTTCGTCTAACTAACTACTTAATTCGCATGCGCTTCACAAGAAGTCACGTGACGTGGCGCCGTTTTTACTAAATATATTATGGTAATATCACAACAGTTTTGTGTATATGTCTAGAAACATGAAATTCTACTACAAGATTGTAATTATGCTTTAAATTTAATTTTTGATCTCACAAAACTTATTGTGAAAATAATATCTTTTAGCAATAATCATTTACTATTAATAAACTGTTTGGCAGAATTCCATTTTTTGTGAAACTACATATGCAATAATATATTATTTTTTCGTCATACTATATTGTTATATTATTATAACATAAGCAAAATCAGAATGGAAAAGATGCATATAACGTCCGCCGGACGTTATCATAACGGCCGGCGGCCGTTAAGTTTCTAAGGTAATCGTAACGTCTGTCACCTGCAACAATGACTATTTATTGTCAGTTGGACTTTTCAAAAATTGGGAAAATAGACCATAGCGAGATGTCGCGAAATTCCGTTGGAAATACAGGAGGAAGCGGCTGCGGCTACTCAAAATTTACTTCCGACTATAACCAGAGAGAGATATCAGCAGGAATATGACAATTTTTTGAAGTGGCGGCAGGATAGAAGTATAAACAGCGTAAATGAAGCGGTATTGCTGGCTTATGCTAAAAGAATGTCTGAAATGTATTCTCCTACATCACTGTGGACAAAGATATCCATGCTGAAGCTTGCGTTGAGAGTATATGAAAACATCGACATATCAAGGTAAAAAGCCATTATATTCTTCGATATTTAATCATACTCATCTAAATTATATTTGTTCATAGATTTGGTAAACTGTTCATGTTTCTGAGGCGCAAAACGAAGGTTATTCACCAAAAAGCCAAAGTTCTGTCGGAGAATGACATAAAATAATTTTCTGCTGGATGCCGATGATTACACCTGGTTACTCGAAAAATTGTATTGGTGCTTGGTATTCTTGGAGCTTGTAGGCGCAGCGAGCTTTGGTCACTCACAGTTGATGATTTCGAAGATTCGGAGAAAAATATTCTTGTCTCATTAAGAAATACTAAAAATAAGAAAGATAGGAAATTTCTTATTCCAAAAAACGGGCCTTCCGTTTGATGCCTATGGTTTATACAAAAAAATACATCAACCTGCGTCCTCGTAACTTTGACAATCCAAAATTTTTTTCATTGGTTACAAGAAAGGCAAGTGTGTTAAGCAAATCGTCGGTATACATACCATCAGGGAGCGTACCGCAGAAAATTGCAAAATTTTTGAACTTGGAGAATCCAGAACGTTATACAGGGCATTCATTTCGTAGATCATCAGCAACCATGCTCGCCGAAAATGGTGGTGATTTACTATCGCTAAAGGAGCTAGGAGGATGGGAGTCTTCAACAGTGGCAGAAACTTACATAGAAAAATCAGTTTCAAAAGAATGAAAATAACAAATCAACTTTTTCATGATAGCTCCAAAAATAATGTGTCTTTAGTGGATACAAATATTTGCCATTCTTCAGTAGCATCATCTTCTTCTATAAAATCTGTAAATCCCTGGGAAGGATTACAGATTTCTAAGAACAACAAGTGCACTTTTAATTTCCATGTTCATTATCATGAAAAATGAATTTTAGTATAAGACATTATGTATTTTTATCCTTACTTGTGTTATTGTTCAATAAAATTTGTTATTAAATAGTAGTGTTTATTGCTCTAAAAAATCTGCAGTATGACGAAAAATCTAGAACGCAACACGGCCGATAACAAATAACGGCCTTGGCTGCTTATGATCCTCGGCTATCGCCTCGGATCACAAACTTCAGCCCGGCCGTTATTTGTTGTTTATCGGCCTTATTACGTTAATAACTATTACAAGTTTCTTGGTAAAAATACCATAATGTATCAATTTTTTTTTTGTGAAATTGCTTATATTTTTTTATTTATATTTTAATCATATTTCTTACAATCTCAATTTAAATTTCAATAAACCTTAAAGCAGAGCCAAAACAAAAGTAAAATATGCGAATCCAATATACTCCCTGACCAAAACGAAAAGTCAAGCAGTTCAAATAATAAAACCTCAGAATCAATCGGGCTTTGTAGACAGAACAAACAGATATTAATATTTAACATGGAGGGGCTTTCCCTCCACTACAGCCGGTCCTACTGGAAATAGGGTCATTGTTTGCCCTTTTTCCATGCATTCTATTTATTACTTTTCTACTTTCATTTCAATATTGTTTCCCTTTTTTTTGGTCTGGCAGGTTTTTGTGGCTATATAATATTTTTTTCTAAGAAAAAAACTACTGAAACACTAAAGTCAAATTGACCCACCTTATTACCTCTGCACAAAACCAATAATTGTAGAATAAATAATCTACAGGGTGTCCCACAATTAGTGCAACAAAGTGAAAGGGGTTGTAGAGGGCATCAAAACAAGTCATTTGAGTATAGGAACCCATGTCCGGAAATGTGCCGTTTTGACAGGAGGTGGACTGAAATGTAAATTTCAAGTTGCTTTATTTATTCAAAATATTTACAAAAACTGCTCTAAGTGCCTTCCATTCTATTGAAGACACAAATGCACACGCCTCGCCTGTTCGCTGTTTATAGTAGGGCGTGCAGTCCGTGTTGGTACCTTAATGCACCTCCAGTCAAGTTCCTTCCGCTCACTTTAATAATACCGGACATGGGTTCCTATACTCAAATGACTTGTTTTGATGCCCTCTACAACCCCTTTCAGTTTGTCGCACTAATTGTGGGACACCCTGTATACTAATATATAAAATCCTTAAGTGACTCACTGATTAATCACGATCCTGCTCAAACCACTCAACGTAAGAAGCTCAGTTTTGGCATACAGGTTGATTCTAGGGTGTAGAGGTTCGATAAGAATATCGCGTATATTTTATTTTGTTTTTTTACATATTTTAAGATTTTTTAAAAATGTATACAGGGTGTTTTAAAAAATCTGGACAATGATTAATCACTATCCTGCTTAAAGCGCTTGACGTAAAAATCTGATTTTTGAAAAGCGGATTGATTTTAGAATTAATTTTTCGAAACACGAATTCTAAGGGGGTGAAACAACCCTTCAACCCACAAATATTAGAATATTTATTATTTAAAAACCGGTGAGTTTTTAACCGGAAAAACTCTTAAACACATTTTGGGTTTGCCGAATCTCAAATTCTAAGAGGGTGAAAACGCCCCTCAAATATTACAATATTTGTTATTTAAAAAACGGTTAGTCTTTGGGGAAAACGCTTGGACACGCATAATTTATTTTGTTCTTTTTACATATATTGAAATTTTTTTAAAAATCATACAGGGTGTTCCAAAAAGTTGGGTAATTGATTAACCACGATTCTGCTTAAACTGCTTGACGTAAAAAGCTTATTTTTGGCAAACGGATTTTTCGAAAGTCAAATTCCAACGAGATGAAACTACCCCTCAAATATTACCAAGTTATATAATAATATCGCCATATTGTTTTATCTCATGCTGACATAAATGTGAGAAAATTTTATCCAGTTTGTATATTAATGGAAATTCTTGCTTTGCTTTATCATCACCATTAAAAATGATTAATTCGACGCGAACGAAGTATAAAATAAGGCTCAGGAAAGCACAAAAATCCTAAAAATTTTAAATAAATTTTAAATGTTTTTGAAATTCAATAATATCAAGACTTATTCTGTTTATTCAAATGTACCACCAACTAAAACAGATCTTTTTTTCTTCTAATCACATTTTCCCATTTTAATTTAAATCATACCTAAAAAAGCATCCTTTTCACTGGCATTAAGATTAATATCTTCAAACAAGATAATGTTATGTCTTTTAAAAAAAGCAACAGCATACATAAACCGTTTGAAACAAAACAAAAAAGGTAAAAAAAAGGCTGTTAACCCATTTCATTATACCCTTATTTTCTCCCTTTTGAGAAAAAAACGAAGAAAATCATTGCTGTTGGAGCCTTTTAACCCTTTTTTATTGCTGCCAATCTCGCTGCTGACAGTGAACGGGCTCGTGGCACTTGCAGCTTTCATTGGATTGTTTGTATTTTTCACGGGGAACAAAGAGGGTCTTTATTTCCAGGTAGTTCTGAGTCCTTTTTTATTTGCTCCTGGTAATTAAGAGGGAATTTACGTATTTAAACGTTTTACAAAACGGGACTAGATGTTTTGAGACACTGTATACAGCAATAATTAGAAAATTAATTTTCTAAAAATGGTCTAAATATATTTTTTTTCCATAGCAACTGTTAAAATTGCCTTATATCTATCAAAAATAGTAGATAAAATAGTACTTTAACCGCAGAGGTAGATTAAATAATGATACTTTAATACCGAGGATAGGTTAAAAACTTTATTTCTTCTCGCACGTTTTTTAATTGCTTCCATTTTTGAAAATTTTTGTATTCCTTTTCATAAGTTATTCGGGATTTAAATGGAAGTAGTTTGGATATATAGTAAACGCCACGAATGTTTGGGAGTGATTTATCGGTCGCTACCATGTGAACTAATCTGTTCAAGGTCACATAAAACTTAATTCCAGTGCCGTGGTGTTTCAAGTCATTATAATAATCAATATATAATCTGTTGTAATTTGTTGTTTTAACTGTCAAAGTCTTGTCAAAACATATATTTGGTTATAAATATAAAATGGAATGCCCCATTGGTCGCACTGCAAGCACACCAATCATAGATTTAGGAAGAACAGATATCACATTGTGCATTTTAACCCGATCAAACAATCGGAGGTTGACTACGTACTGTAAAAACCAACTGAGATACAGAAGGCGACATTGCCACATCTCAAATTTGCGCCTATCTACTTAGTTTGATTTGCAGAAAAGGTGACTTTAAAACCTTCACCGGATATCAATAAATCTCAATTTCTTAATTAAATTAATAGTTTATTTTTAAAGAAGCATGCGTAATAATATGTTATTAACCAGAGGGTATATGCGTTACTATTAAAGGACATGTTTACTGTTTAATGTGCTGAAACGTCTAGAACTATTGGCAACGTCGCCGCTAGTCTTCCAGAATGAAAACGAGCCGTCCGTCCCACCACCCCTCGCGACGGCCCTTGGTCCGTCATAGCTTACTACGTTTAGCTTACGGTGTGTTTGAAGTCGGAATCAAGTCCGAAGTGAACTTTTCAGTGTTTTTCAGTAGTTTTTGTTTTTGTTTAACGTACTTTTGAATCTGCGAATTTTCAATATGGTACGACAGTGTCAAGAGTGTGGAAAAATAAGCCCAAATTACCCGAATTTGTCTTTTCACAGGTAGGTACAAATTTCCGCCGTAATTGTACATAGGCGTCCTACAAGGGAGCCCCTTACAATTAAAATAATTTCTAATTATATTTGTTGAATTTTTATATATTAAAACAAGAACGTAGTAACCGGTAATTGAATTATAATTCGTCTCAATTACGACCTAACTGTTGTAGATCATAACAAATTTGAATAAAAACGTTGCATTTGAAAGTTTATTATAAACCAGAAAGTGACATTTTTTTTTCTTAAAATTGCGTCATATTTTGGTCATTATATACGATATTCTAAAGGAATTTTACTCAACAAATAAACAAAGGTGTTTACCCGACCTTTTTTACTTTTTACTGCTTTATTATATCTGTCCCTTCGGCCTTGTTTAGACAATTTTTTACCACCGTACAAATACCTCTTCCTAGAGTTATTGAAAGTTCAAATTGAAAATCGACGTTGGAGCGATTTTCGAAAACTACTTACTAACGTTTCAACATAGGTATATGTGGGATATTAATTGTATTATTATATTAGACCTTATAACAAAACTCATCTGACGAAAAAGTGTTAATGTAGTATATTAATATGGAGTAAACATTTTACTAATTACTTTACTTTTACTTTACTAATTAAATTCCTTCCAAAAAACGATACGCCACTGGCCATTAGAACAATCCAAATGCGCCTAGTTGCCGGGGTCGGAAATTTTAGACTTCTCTGTCTCTTCTGTCCTTGTTTGATACATTGGAATGTTTGATACACTTCCAACGAGTCTTTATGAATGAGATGTTCGGTCTATCTTTATAATGTCTTTGACACCAATGGACTGACGCACAAAAACGAATCAATCAAAGAAACGCGATATAGTATCGTCTTTGTCAATCAGGCTAACATTTTAGAATAAGTAGGAGGAGCGCAGGCAGATGATTAGACCGGGTCTTTAAAAACCTACGTCTGCGGTAAAAATTTACGTTTTTAATGTAAAAATGATAGCGCGCGTGTCGATTCTAACTTCATCAAGCGATGAATCACTCCCAAACATTCGTGGCGTTTACTATAGCGTTTGTCGCCTCAGCCTGAATATGTGTTGGTAATTTACTTATTTCGTTTTGAGCCATTTCTGGCTCCAATTCAATCAGCAATCGACACGAAAGAGAATTAAAAAATATTGACTCAAAACTGACAACTATAGAGACAGCTTTATTTATTTGTCAA
Organism: Sitophilus oryzae; assembly: GCF_002938485.1. Taxonomy (NCBI): domain Eukaryota; kingdom Metazoa; phylum Arthropoda; class Insecta; order Coleoptera; family Curculionidae; genus Sitophilus; species Sitophilus oryzae. Next base: position 250,880 of record NW_022145737.1, on the reverse strand, counting down.
ATTACATAGAAACCAACGCCAACCCAGCACAATATTTTTTCTACTCGTAATAAATTCTTTGAAATAATAATTTCTGAATATTTTTTAAAACGTAACTCGCTATGGAAAAAAATATTGTTTTATACACGACGATAAAATTGCATTATGGTCTTGTATAAAAAATAACTATTTTTTGAACGTCACAAAAATATTAATTTTTGCGACGCGATTGATAATATAAAAAAGTAATTTTAAAGCCTAGTCATTAAGCACAAAAGTACAAAAGTATATTTTTAAACTGACATTAACTGTCAAATTCAACAAGTGTACTCATGATTGCTCAGTTTAAGGAACAATTAAGGAACATCCTGTATAATAAAGTACGCCCTATAATAGAGATTTTCTTTTGGGAGATTTTCTGTTGACCTGCCTATTTTTTGAAGCCTCATATTGATATTACTAACACTTCTCCCTAATATTATTTCAACAAAACTCATTATTTTTCAGGCCTCCAAAAGAATATATTTTTACTGTCTCTACTAAACCTGTTTATCAGGCAATATAAAATGGAGATATGCGTGATTGGGGGATATTTGTGCTTTCAGAAAGAGACCTGCTGGAGGACCTATTACTATTTATGACCAAAATAGTGTTTTTTCTCTATATTATAAACAGATTCAAGTCAAAATTGCCATTTTTATATCGCCCCTACGAGCAGCAATTGCCTTAAAAGATATGTTACAGTCGCAAATGTCTTCCTGACACGAAACAAACTATATTTTTCTTATTTTTTTTAAAAATATTATTACAAATCTGGATCTTTCAACGATAAAATACCAGACTGATATTGACACAAGATACAGATTTTGAAATACGTTAAATATAAAAATGTTCATTTGTTAAATCTCCGTTTAAAAAAATAATATACAGGGCATTTCATTAAAAAAAATAATTCCGATCCACTCAAACACTTTTGAGCCACCCTATACAGGGTTGTTCACCACATACGACACGGAGTATTGTAGCTAAACGATTAGATTTTTACAAACTCTAAGTTTTGGGTTCGTTGAAAGACTATTAGAGCTACAATTTAAAAATATTTTTACAAGATTCAGAGTGTCCCAAATAAATAAAAAATATCAAAGTTGTATTTTTTTAATGGAACACCCTGTATATTGTTGCATTTTTAGTTTCTACGATTAAAATAAAGGTAAATTTGATTAAGGTTTATTACACTTAAACCTTACCGTTTTTGAAATATTTGCAATTTTGTAAAATTGCAGTATAAATTTTAAGGCTTCATTTCTCCGAGGGTTTCAAAGTTTTTAATACTAAATATTTACTGAAGTTTCTTTATTGATCAGTTATTGCGTTGCAATAATAAAAATTATACTACCTAATACAGAGTGTCTAAAAATTGATTTTAAATAATTACTAGCTTTAAACGGCAATAACTTGTTTAATTTAAATAGAATACCCTGTATATTTTATGAGAATCAGATGCACAATTTAATTGTCTATCAAATTGTATTATACCACTTTCTACCTATCCCTTCAAGTTTTCGTAGAAAATGTATTTTCTTATAATTTAGACCTCATTTATAAATATACCCATGGAATATTGACATTTTAGATTGTTTTTAAAACAACAAATGTACAAAATGTACAGGCTAGTAATATTATCGTTTTTAGTAAAACGATGATATTACTAGCCCATTTGTTTGCAAAAAGAAAACTATTTAAATCTTTATAAAAGAGTATACCATTAATTAAATATACCACCAGTATTTCCGCCCAAATACTAATTAATTACATACTTAATTGTGTTCGTTAATAAATTATTCTAAATAAATGTGGATTTGAATCAGAAATCAATATAATAATAAGTTATGAAAATGAAGGTCTCTGTTGTTATAAATAAGCATTTGTCAAAAAATGAAATATCATTTTTAAGGTGTTAGTTTTTTTACCACACTGTCTAATACACATAAATAATTCAGTTTTTTGGTATTTGGAGCAATTATTATTAATCAACGCAAACAGTCAATTAATGTAGTTTGAATACTGGAATCATATTAATTGGTCCTTTTTAACAAATATTTAGACAGTTTTTTTTATTTTTTAATGAAATAAACGAACTATATTGACAATATTAGTATCTGCACTCTTTAAAAATTTGGTACATCTTTAAAAATAATCTAAAATGTCAGAATTCCATGGGTATATTGATAAATGAGTTCTAAATTACAAGAAAAAGGATTTTCCTACGGAAGCTTGAAGAGATAGGTAAAAAATGGAATAATACAATTTGATAGACAATAAAATTGTGCATCTGATTCTCATAAAATATACAGGGTGTTCTATTTAAATTAAACAAGTTATTGCCGTTTAAAGCTAATAATTATTTAAAATAAATATTTAGACACTCTGTATAAGGTAGTAAAATTTTTATTATTGCAACACAATAACTGATCAATAAATAAACTTCAGTAAATATTTAGTATTAAAAACTTTGATACCCTCGGAGAAATGAAGCCTTAAAATTTATACTGCAATTTCACAAAATTGAAAATATTTCATAAACGGTAAGGTTTAAGTGTAATAATCCTTAATCAAATTTACCTTGATTTTAATCGTACAAACTAAAAATGCAATAATATACATACATACATATTTTTCTAGTTTTCTAGGACACATTTTTATAACTTTTACAGTTACTTTTTGATTCATTATAAAGTTTCAATATTTTTTTTTTATTTAAATCACATGATTAAAATTAAAAAAATCACTTGATTTAAATCACGATTTAAATCCTTTGATTTAAATCATGCCAACCCTGCTCTAAACCACTATAAATACGAATTGTTGGTTAGGTTCTTTTTTTTCTCTACTTAAATAAAATTAAGCGTTAACATTATTAGACATTAGGCACAAGTGCAGAGTACCGGGATAAAAGAGTTGGTGGTTGGTGTAAATATACAAAAGGGACAAACATAATAGACCTTACAGGTCGCAGTGTTTCCGGCACTGAACGGACCAGTTAATATTAAAAAAATAAAGTAAAACTTGGAAAACCATACAAAATCTAACACAAATCAACCATATTAAAAATTAATTAACTTCCCAACTCTTAATCTGTCTTATTCCACGGGAATATCGCATTAAATGCTTGCTTGTTGTTGCTGCAGATCGAACGAAAATATAAATTAAGAAAGTTTTAATAGATTTACCGTTTAAGGATCGACGAGGTATCGACAGCATCAGGGCAAGACATGGAAAATAATTTCGTACAGCCATCCTTGTATATTTTTACTTAAGCCAATTAAAGTTTTGGCTAAGGTAAAGGGGTTTTAAGAGTATGATGTTCTTGGTTTGGCTGAGTTTAATTTAAAGAAAATATTATCTTGATCCAATCATAATTATTGTAACTTCAAATTTCTTTTACAGATATTGAGAGTAACTAAAATTGTTTTAATATCACAAAATAAAAATGGAAACATTGGCAAACTGGTTTCCTAATTGAAGAATTATTTTCGCTTTATTTTATTTACGTGTATCAGTAACGTAAATAATTATTATAACTTTTCTAATTTTATTTGAAATGTATTTTTTCCACAATTTTTATAACTACCAAAATTTATTGACTTAGTCAGTAGAATAAGTGCAAAAATCACCCTCTTAAAATTAGTATATAACTAAGGAACACCGTGTAGATTCTCGACACTCGCTTTTTTTTTCTTTTGCATAAAGTTGAGAAAATGTATGAGAGGGTTAAAAAAAGAAGATAAAGGGGGATAAAAAGGACCAGGTCACCGTAAAAATTTAATAAAATCGTCGGCAGCTTTGTAATAGAGTTTAGGAATGGCCACTTAATACGGTCAGGGATGACCCTTGCCTCCAGGATTACATATTAATAATATTTTGGAATTTTTATCCCTCGTGCGTGTGCTTAATTAATTTTTAAGTCGATAATTAATTTTATTAGAATTAACATATTTCGGGAAGTTCTTTTTTAATTAGGGTTTTTCCCTCTCCATAAAAAAAGTAAATAAGTAAATAAATGCCTTTATTGTCAAAAAATTTTACAATTTGTAGACAAAGGTAAAGTAAACAAACAATAGAGAATACAAAACAAGTTTACAAGTTACATTGCCAGTCTTAATTTTCTTTAAAATAAACATTTATAAATGTTTACAATGTCAAAGAATAAAAAAATAAAAATAGGATTCAAAAATATTTAGTAAGTTTATAGTAAATATAGTAATAGCAAATATTAGACCAGTGTTTACCATTGCCTGGAAACTGATATGATGAAATTTTGATAAAATAATTTAGTACACACTAAAAACACGGTATGTCGCTAGTGGTAGGAAAAATAATTTTTAGAGGTTACTAGTTTATTTGGTTGCCTGTGATATGCATATACAGGGTGTTTCCTAATTAATCTAAAAAATAAAAAATCTTTAGAAAACGAATTAAGGCGGGCTCTTATTAAGTATATTTATTTTTTTCTCGACAACCGTTTAATGAACAAGAAAAACTCAAAAGATCAATTTGGTTGAAAAAGGATGGCCAGTCAAGAAAAAAATATATTTTCTTTAAAAAAGCAATGGTGTACCATTTATGTTAAGCAAAAAAATCGATTTTTTTTAATGTTTAACACCCTGTAGATCAGAAAGGAAGTACTTTAGACCCAATGGTTATATAAAAATTGTTTTAAGAACACATGAGGAATCACACCATAATTTTTTTAGACTAATTCGAAAACACCCTGTATATTGTCAACTTGACAATAACTGCTGATAAATCAAAAAATACCTTTTCAGTGAAAAAGCCTGATTTTCGCAGGAAAAATTTTGATTTTTATTGAATTTGGGCCTGCGTTTGCAAATACTCGTTTATTTTTTAATTTTCTATCTATCTAAATTTTAAATATCATAGTCAGAAATAGTTTTATTATTTATTAACTGTATAAATGGTGTTTTCTTGTTGTGTTGCATCTTGCAAAGAAACTAATAAAACTGCAAAAATGTACGTGTTTCCAAAAGACGATAAAGTATGTATCTTAGATAAAAGAAAAATATATGGTATGTATTCGTTGTTTGATTTTTTTTCGTTCGCTTTAAAATCTATAAATCTCGGTCTATTCATTAGACAGCCAGTCGACTTACGATCATTTACATGAAACTCTATAAAATAAATAAAAAAAAATAAATTGCAAAATATATATATTCTGATGTTTTATTAAAGTTAGTCTGATATACTAATATATCAGTGTAACTTTAAAAATAAATCCTTTGAATTCAAATATAAACATAAAAAACATTTACAGCAGAAAAGGCGAAGGCGCTGGGTTAAACGTAGTCTCCACTAAAAATACGGAGGGGCGCTTTGACCAAAATTTTACTATTAAGTTTCATATCTATCTTAATAGTAGATTATTTTCTTTTATCTATGGTGTTTACAAGATCAAATTCGATTGTCAAAATATAAGTCATTTACGGCGTAGAAAGCCTTGTCTAGTAAATCAGATTTCAATGCTTTGCGAAATGAAGAAAATGATGTTATGGATTTGATTTCAAATGGCAGGTGATTGTGCATTTTTTTCAAGTTGTATAATATTGAACTTTTAACTAACTCTGAGCGTGGGTTAGGTAGATAAAGATCTTGCTCCGCGTTCCTGAGTGGATAAGTGTGAGATGGCCTTTCTTGAGAAGCTGATTCATGCTTACGTATTAGGCAAACGGATTCAAATATAAATAAGGAAGGAAGAGTTAATATTTGTGATTTAAGAGTGAGATTAAAAATACTTATATTTTTTTCAGCGCATCTTGAAATACGATTTATAAATCTAACAGCTTGATTTCTACTATCAAATTCTACACAAGTGTAAGAGTTTTGTTTTCCGTTAAAAAATTGTTTATATTAAATTGTGTTATTTTAAGAAATAATATTTTATTTGAATCTCTAATTGACTTTTCTTGACCGCATGTATAAAATGTCGTTTCCTAGACGATGCGGTTTGCATTGTTGATGATTATTTTGACTGACGTCGCCATTTATCAAAAAAATATTAAATTCAGATTATAATTGTGTGACTGAATAGAAGGAATGAAGTATTATACAGGTGAGTGTATTTTTGTTCACTCACGGGCATTACTAAGGATTTGTATGAGAGTTGTTTAATAATATTTAGTTAACAGTTATCACTGAGCTTTTAGTAGTAGATAGAGAAAGGGTATTTTAGTATTACTTTTTGTGTGTGTGTGTTTTATAGTAGACAAGTATTTATCAAAGGGCATTTTAATATTGTTTAGTTGAAAGACAGATGTTTATCAAAGAGTGTTTTAGTGTTATGTGAGTGTATTTTTGTTCACTCACGGGCATTACTGGGATTTGTATGAGAGTAGTTTAATATTATTTGGTTAACAGTTGTTGAGCTTTGAGTAGTAGATAGAGAAGGGTATTTTAGTATTACTTTTGTGTGTGGGACAGACGCCTTTGTGGCCATCCTTTTGAGCGTGGGACAGACGCCTTTGTGGCCATCCCTTTTGTGTGTGTGGGACAGACGCCTTTGTGGCCATCCCTTTTGAGCGTGGGACAGTGTCGCTTAGCTACGGAACAACAAAAATATTTAACTATTTTATATACTCGATTGTGGTGATGTGATCGTGTGCGTTTTCCAGTGATGCTCAAGTATATTTTATTTTTATAGATTGCAAATTGCGTGATCATAGAGTGAGGAGCATTACACAGTGTCCCGGCATCTAAGGTGAGTTTAGCTTCTTTTGTTTATGTTGTTTGAATATTAAATTGATATTAACACCATTCATATATTATGCTATATAAACAAAAAAAAAAAAATATTATATTTTTCTTACTCGCTCTTACACAAGATATCGGTTGAGTACACATTTCAAGGCTCTAAAAACCAAAAAAAAATGTCATTTAAGCCTAACCACCTGGTCTTTTTTACATATGACATACTCTCGTCTCCATCGCCGTACCTCCAGGTCCAGATGGCCTCCGTCCGAGACCTAGGGGACAGCAGGGGGGTGATTCTCGGGACGGGGCTGGAATCTGACCCGCGGGTGCCGTAAGTAGTCCGGCACGGAGATTTATGCGGCCGGAGGACTCCAGGCGGCTGGCCCTAATGAAATATCGTATTCATGGGGTGGGGTGCCCCGAGGACACCTGGACACCAGGAAGCTGTTCCGGAGAAGAGCTGAGAGTGTTAGGAGGGAAAAAAGGCGTGAAAAACGCCTGTAGGTCTCTAAGGTGGTTTTAATTTTTATATCATGCCCTTATTATGAAATATACGATCAAAGAAACATAGCGTGTGAGTGGAAAATGAGAAAATCTGTCAAATACAGAGACATTACCCACTAGTGTGTTATAACTTCAAAGCCACGCCATTTTATAGAAATTATTAAGCTTTATTCGTAAATTACTAACCCCCGGTGTTTTCAGGTACGGAGAGCGTGTTATAATCTGCCAGATATATTTTATTTGACGGATAGCAGAAAAACGCGTATCTTCACCTATAGATAACAGTATCTATTAGATAAATTAAACTTATCTCCCAGATATCCTATCTGGCGCCCGAACTGCCAAATAGTGCTTTATTTGTCGGATAAAATTTAATTATTAATTTAACGCATCAGCAAAGGCATGAGGAGATATTGCTTTTATTTGATATTTGACAAAATTGCTTAACATAACCAAGACATTGTTATTATTGAAGATTTCGTTTAGTCCAATAAATTCGATTTTAGATTATTTGGAAAGGACTTACCTATTCTGAGTATGTAGGCTATAATCATTTTAGAACGTATGTGGTATAAACACCAATAAACACATTGAAATGGTGCAAAAAACTATTGTTGCTAGTGCCGGACTTTATAAGGACTGTTACAAAATAAAGAGAGTCTCTGTTCTGTTAGAGCATCAGAACGAAGAGAATGTATTAAGTTAGGATAATAGTGATAAAACAGTAATTTATAAATTATTATATTTAAATCCTTTCAATTATAAACCATTACTACATATTATATAAAATGCTAATGCTTATCTGTGTCGTCTCTACTGAAGCAACGACTTGCTCTAGAAAGTTGCTTTTTTTACTAAAAGATAGCTAAATGGCTCTTCTAAAAACTGTCGTCGCCGGATTTTTTGTTTTTCATTTAATTAAAAAAAAAAAAAAAAGTATTTCTTTTTCCTGATCTCGTGGCGGATGCGCCAGGCTTCAACTAGTTTTTAATAAAGCTCTAAAGTAGGTAAAAAATAAATAAAACTTTTTAAATCAAACTATTTATTTTATTTTTATTGGCATATCTTAATTCATTAATATTATAACAGGAACCTTATAAAACCTGTTATTCAACTCACATTTGCTTTTATTTCTTTTGTGTTACAATTTTAGTTTAATTTCTTGCACTATGTACCTTATACCGCATGATCGAAAAAAAAACGGCGTCCAGTTGGCTGGGAAATGATGATCGATGATATTTCTCATATAAATTTACATATGAAATGACAGCAATCTTTATTTCATAGCCATTGCTGACGCCGTTTTTTTTGATCATACGGTACATCTCTTCTCCATGCTGTTTTTTAAGTAACTCTCTAGCTAAACCTTGCTAAAACATCTGTATTGTGGTCCTTTGAATTCTAGTTAGTTCAACTTTGTTTAGACAAGATTTTTCCTTTATTTTTTCTTTTTTTTTTTGAAGTTCCATCCATTGGAGTTCTTAAAAATTACCATTCATTTATTATTACTATATTATTATAGTAATATTCACTTATTATTACTATTCATTTATTATTATTAAGACAAAAGTATAAGTGCATTTATCTATTTTATAAAATAAAAACTCACCTTAATTGCTATCATTGATGCTATCCTACCTATTTATTTACTATGAGAAGCCCTAGAACAACATATTTGTTATTACTAACAGTCTTATGCTATTTTTAATTTTCAATATTAATAACTTACCAGATGGTGGTTTTAGGATTGGTTTATAAATCTCTGCTTGCACTTCACCAGCTTGTTCCATATTTTCTATTATCAATTGTACTAAAATGTTAATATAATAAATATAACAGTAATATCATGTAATTAAACTATAAATTACTTACAGATTATTTTTTCTTGTTTTAATTTCTTATAAATCGCATTCCATCAAAAGATCTATTGCACCACCACCACTGCTGAAATTGAATTATCTTTCCCTTTTTCCATAAAGGTAAATTTAAATAGCCTATACCATAATAGGACTAGTTGGAGTTGAACACAAAATATATTTTAGTTGAATTTTATTGTTTTTATTTTCATTTTGACGTTCTTTTGACAACTGAACAATAACCTCACTTTTAATCTAACGATTTGAAATTCCGAGTTTCTGTCTCTGTCTGTTGTATCGACTTTTCATATATAACCATCTCAATTTCAGATATCTTATATTGGCAACACTTTCTCTACGGAGTGTCTGCCGGTCCGTAGGCGGCCGTCCTCCAAATTGTTATCTATTGGATTATTTTGTATGAAAATACCCAAATGTTATATCCAATAGATATCAGGCTCTAGATTGTTTATCTTTTAGATGGTTATTTGTTAGATAAAAGTTATTTATTTATAACTGAAGAGACCGCGCCTAATTCAATTATTTATTTAAATTAACATTAACATTAAATGAAAAGATTTTTTTGTCGATTCAGAAATTGTAAAACCTTGTATGCCTGCAGATGCTGTCCCTCCACTGCTTGAAATAGGCTCTGTCATTACAACGGCTCGTTCTGGAACACTTACAGCACCTTGAAACTTTTTCGCAATCTCTATTTTATTGTTGATGGGCTCTGCGAGATATATCCTTCCGCAACCGTTCCAGATCACCATCCTCCGTATCGTTTTGACATTGTCATGTTCACTCCTGCATTTGCCAGTAATGTAGCGGATGATCTTCCCATACAATGGCCAGTGTATTGCTTAGGATGTTGTAGGCCCAAGTACCTACTTGCGGAAGATCTTCCTGAATCATTTTTCTTTAAAATCTGACTTGCTTGTTGATAATTCACTATTTTATCGTTAAAAAATTGCGATTTATCTAAATGACGTCTTAATGTCAGTGCTATTTATTATTTACAAAAAAAACGCACATCTATATTGCATAGTAACATAAACGCACCCTGATAATTTATTAATTTGCAACAATGGAAGTAGAACTGGTAGATCCTTTCAAATCAATTATTCTTTAAAGATTGGACATAGAACAGTTCTGCTGTTGGATAAAATTTTGTATGGCACTCGCGTGTTATAACATATAAGTCACTTGAGAAAATTAGCCTTAGCTAAACATTTCCCAGCGTGACTTATATGTAAGATAACACACTGGTACAATAAATAACTATTTTCTTGAAATATTTTCCAAGTTCTATACGATTGATTAAGACCCTAAACCCACCGTTGACCAGTTAGTTACTTTGGACGCACCTGCAAAAGCCCTTAAACACGTCTCTAACTACTTACATGCGGCTTTCCATCACCCCCCTTCGCTTCCACAACCCCTCTTAACTATCCTCTAAGCGTCTAGATGGCGTTAGCGTACCTGCTTTACTTTTACGACAGTTGCCAACACTCATTAACCTGTTACAACCGGCAAGTTCCAATTTCTTATCCCGATAGAGTCCATCCTCTTCCCTCCTCAATACCTTAAGCCTAAAATGGATGGGCATTACGTTAGATGCGACTGATAGAGATGGGTGTAGGATTTGAGGTGTCTTGGGACAGATGTAATCGGGCGGGTAGAGGTTGTGCAAGGTTTTAAGTTGGCGATTTGTTTTCATAATTGTTGTGGATCTGATTGTCACTTTCTCTTATTGTTTAAATATAGCATTGATTGAAAGTGCGGAGTGGTCCGAACTGTATTCCTGAGTATACAGAGTGGTCCGAACTGTATTCCGGAAACTTCGACAGCATATTCTTCAGATAAAAATAAGTAAAAAAGTTCCTATGTAAATGTATGTCCTAAAATGCTTATTTTTGGAGATACAGAGTGTAGAAATTTCATTTTTATTTCGATTTTTTCTAAATAATTTATGAACTAACGTCAGTATTTCGATGAAAATTCGACACCTGTAATTTTTAACCAATTAAAACGTGTTTTTCTAACAAATCACCATGGCAACGGATAAATTTTAGTGAAAATTTTTTCCTTGTGGGCACCAAGGATTGGTGCGAATAGCGAAATAGAAAATAGCGAATTATACTGGAAATTTTTTGACGTTTATAATGACAGAATATCTTTTTGAGAGTCTGGTTTTTATTTGTTTACATGATAATTTTGATACATTTCAATTACAAATCTTAGATGAAGGTTTGTAAACTGCTTCCATACGCTCGACTTCGATTTCCTAGTATTCGCGGGTGTCAACTGCTTAATCTCCTGGCGAATATTTTCTTTGCTTTCATGACCGAAGCGAAACATTTTTTTAAGCCGTGCCGCTTGACAGCTTCAAAACTGAAATAGTTTTTAGGTTTGAGTGTCACTTAGTTGTCATAGTAACTAATTAATCATTTCGACCCACAAAACATCCCCCTTTAGAACTTTTTCTTTAATGGCCATAAGCGGGAGTAAAAGCCCAACCGCCCGAACAAACACTAGAGGCGCCACCGGTCATCAAATGGTGTAAAAATTGCGAAAATTTAATCTTCTAATTTTGACACAAGGGGTCGGGCTTATTTTTCAATTTTAATTCAACATTCATTGCTTTCAAACTATATTATTAGACTTTGTTGTATTTTGTGAATGTATAAATGTTTTCTTAGTATAAAGTTGCATTATAGTAATTTAAATTATATTACATACATATTTAAGATTCAAATATTATGACATATATGTCAGTTGCCGTCTAAAATGTCATCTTGATAACAAAAAGTAAATTTTTGTCAAGAGTAGTTAAAATCATGTTAAAATATTAAAATTTACAAGTTATAATTAGATATTTTATATTATTTCAACAACAAAGACATAATAGTACAGCGTAATGTTAATATGCAGGTCCAAAACAAAAAGTGCCGTTATATTTTTCAGTTTTCGTTGTCAGCCGCGGAAGTTTCAGTGATTTTAGTGTTGTCGGATATTTTTATTTGTGAAATAGAAATATTGCGTTTGGATTGCAAAACTAAAAGTGGAAGTTTTATTGCAATGTAAGTAAGCATTTTATATTTTACTTTTTTCATACTACGATAAATATACATATATTGAAATTTTATAATTCGTTTTATTTAAAAAATGTTAGAAAACAAGCTTGTAATCCTATAATTGACATAATTGTTATGTAATATATTCCATTTAAATGTAATATATTACTTTACATTAAAAAAATGTAAATTTAAATATATTAAAATATATATACAGGCATTAATTGAAATTTTTGAGTGCGAACAAACACGAGAGGCGCTTTATTATTTACTTTCATTTCTTAACATGACAGACGAAGTTCTAAAGGGGGATGTTTTGTGTTTCGACCAAAAATCGAGGTCAAATTAAATCCGGACATTTTTTCTCACTCATGAATATTTTTAGAAAATTATTAATTTTCAAAATATTCATGAGCTCGAAAAAATGTCCGGAAATAATTTGACCTCTAGTGGTATTACTAGTGAAAATTGGTGTATAGGAGTTTTTTTGACATGAGGAATTTTATTTCGATGTTATTATAACTTCTATTTGTAAGGAGCGCCACCTACATGTGTTTTAACTGTTTTAAAGAATAATAACTTTTCGTCCGTATCATTTTTTCGAAGAAAAATTTTTGAATAATTTAAAAAATAAAAATTTCCCTAATTTATTGTTTCAGTCAAATAACTATCAACTCAACGTGTTTATTTTTTGTCAATAATGACATGTATTGACTATTTCTATTCTAAATATCTTGAGAACGGTTGCTCGTAGAGATTTTTGCCAAGAGACATTTTTTATGTAAAAAAATCACGGAAATATATATTTTGCCAAAACGAATGACAATGTCAGGAAACAAATAAATAAATGTGGCAACTTGACATTTTTTATATCAGAGCTAACACCTGAATCCCCAGCGCGAAACTTAAATTCCAGTTAGTCAGCCCGGCGCCGAATGTCTCTATGGTTGGCAACAATGAATTTAAAAATTGCGCCCTCAATTACGTAACTAAAAGTTTAATTGATATTGTAACGTTTTTAGTTCGTTACATTTTAGTCTTTTTTATATATGATATATGATGTCTGGCGTATCGTCGCCCGATTCCGTATCGTTCAGGCCTGATAATCTATTTGAAACGATGCTGATAATCTATTTGCAAACACTGCTCTGTGGAGGCGCTGTCAACATCGCTTCAAGGTTTCGCTCTCTGCGCTGTAGACTCACTTTTGCTTTTGCCGCTCGGTAGCCATCACCAACACACCATCCCGGCTTTTAGAAATGGTAATTATTTAAATCTTGCTGTATAATCTGAATCAGCTGCTATTTCAAAGCAACAGGGTCAGAGAGTTTTGGATTGGCCCACCTCAACTCGTATTTGGTATTTGCTGACGTTAGTTTTCTTTTGTCCTCCAGAATGTTAAATGAAAGGAAGGACAGTTTCTTTTGTTTATTATTGAGCCCTCGGAAGTAATTCGAGGGTCCAAGTTACGGACATTGTCCAAGGGACGGACAGTATCCAAGGTACGGGCATTATCCAAGGTCCTGGTAGTGTTCTAAAGTACGGGTAGTGTCCCCATATTGCCACAGAATGGATGTAGCGTAAGCCCCATGCTGCTGCGTTCCTATTTCTAAGCCTAGTCAGTAGTTACGGCTGTATCGATTCATGGTGTCCTCATCCTGGCCTCTTTTGTTGTATTGGCCAACAGGATAGCCGAGAGACAGTACAGAGATGCGAGCCCACCTCACGCTGTTACTGTTTGAAGCAAGATTAGATAAAGAACAGCTAAGTGTAGATTTAAGTTCTAGTTTTACATTTTACATTTTAAAACATTTTCAGTCTTAACATAATAACGTACATCTTAAATAATACCGTACAGACTATGTTTAGTGGTTAGATCGTTAAGAACATTCATGTCGATTTAGTATTTAAAATAATATGATTTAGATCTTAGGTTTCATTACATTACGTCTTGTAATAGTATTACTTTCATAGATATTATTATTGCGCTATTTTAACAGATGAATAACCAAACATAGATTCTAGAATCTACGGGTTGCAACATCTTCGATTTAACATCATATAAAATATATCAAATTAATTAAAGTAATGCATTTATACATTTCCTGTAACTTACAACTTATATATGTTAGTTAGTTACCACTATAATAATTATTAAAATTGTACAATGCTATTTACCATCAGAATACATCATGAATGAATAAATAGTCACTAGTTTTAAGTAATAAATAACTGTGTTTTCTTTCGCTGTTCATGCCTGGCGCCCAATGTTCGTATTTTTGATTTATTATTGTGAGTTAGTTTCTTTCCAGTGAAATACCTTATCCACGACTGCTCTACCAACGAAAGGCTGCCGTTCGCAGTGGTAATGTTTAAAAAACGCTATAATATGAAACGTAGTTCTTCATTTGCAACGCTAGGGTACCCCGTATATGACCATCTTCTTCTTTTAAAAATATATAAAAGACAATCCATTACACGCGGTAAACCGGTGAAACTAAAGAGACGTTAAAGCATCCGGTCTAAACGGTAATAAATATCCTTTTAATGGTATGATATACGAGATGTAAATGTGCCATGTGCCAAAAGCGTTCGCCGACACATAGAAGAAGACAATAATTCAGTTCAGGAGCAGAGCAGCGGGAGTAATGAGGCGAAATAATGCGGTGCTGTCGACGGGGCTCGAACAAAAATTGCTCATCCATTTATTCTCGCCGAATGACTGGACGCTTTTCTCCATGAAGTGCCTCGGCAGGAGAGAGGAATGGACAGAAAACGTTTAACGGAATTGCCGGAGAGGTTTTTCGATGCCACGCATGCCAATCAACAAGTTAGCAGTTGAAATAATGAGTTTGGAATCGTTTAAAATTATTGTATCCTACATGTATACATGCAATAAAATTATATAAGGATTTTTGCCACTTAACTGCTAATATAGACATTTAATTCTACGCTCTGTTTGTCATAATGCGGATCAACCTGCTCTCACTACCGGTTTCGGAGCCCTACTCCATCATCAGGTGAGCTTGGGAGATCCACAAAATGACAACCACAGCGCAGAGATAGTTAATTCCGACTTGTCGGAAAGTATCGGTTATACCGTATCGGGCTCCGAAACCGGTAGTGAGAGCAGGTTGATCCGCATTATGACAAACACAGCGTAGAATTAAATTTCTATATTAGCAGTTAAGTGGCAAGAATCCTTATATAATTTTATTATATACCTCTACTGCAAATAAGTAAATTACCAACAGATATTCAGGCTGAGGCGACAAATAGTTTTAGAGAGAAAATTGGTTAGAGAGAAACAAGCCCTATAACATAGGATACAACATTTTAATGAACACTGCTTTCCATAAAATCAATAAAATGAAAAATATACGAAATAATATACATGTACTGATTTCTTTAGAAAATCGACAACTATGAAACTATAAGCCCTTCCCGGACACAAACGGTACATTGTGAAACAGGAAATCGTAAAGAGAAACGAGCCCTATAACATAGGATTCAACATTTTAATGAACAGCGCTTTCCATAAAATCAATAAAATGAAAGATATACGAAATAATATACATATACTGATTTCTTTCGATAATCGACAACTATGAAACTATGATCCCTTCCCCGACTCAAAAGGTACATTGTGAGACAGAAAATTGTAGAGAGAAACAAGCCCTATAACATAGGATACAGCATTTTAATGAACAGTGCTTTCCATAAAATCAATAAAAAGAAAAATATACGAAATAATATACATGTACTTATTTCTTTGGAAAATCGACAATTATGAAACTATGATTCGCCTCAGCCTTATCCAAACTACTTCCATTTAAATCCCGAATAACTTATGAAAAGGAATACAAAAATTTTCGAAAATGGAGGCAATTAAAAAACGTGCGAGAAGGAATAAAGTTTTTAGCCTATCCTCGCTGTTAAAGTATCATTTAATCTAACCTTGCTGTTGAAGTACTGTTTTATCTACTATTTTTGATAGATATAAGGCAATTTTAACAGTTGCTATGGAAAAAAAAATTATTAAATCATTAGCGAAGAAATGATAATCGTATCAAGTAAAATTATGATTTTTGAATTAATAAATTCTATTTTTTATGTAGCATGCTGTTTTAATCGAAAGGGGACAGTAAGGACGAGAAGATAAATATTCTCTATATCGTTGCTTACTTAAAATACACACAACAACCGCAATACACATAACCTACAAATGAAATTTCTCAAATACAAAATAACAAACTCATATTGCAAACCACAAAACTGAACTGAAAATGAGTAAAGGAGTATTACCCGTCCCTCCTCGGTAAGCATCTAGGATCTAGGTATGTATACGTATACATAAGAAAAGGGCCTTTATGTTAACTACCGCAGGACGAAAGGGTCCAGCCCAATCTCGACCAAAACAATTAAGACATTGTAATAAGGAAGGGCCGTGGGGGCATTCATTGTGTAAAGTCAACAAAAATCTAATTCAAATGAGGCAGAAAGGGAGGCAGGGGGCAAGGGTCTAGACAAGAAAAGTGAAATTTAGTGCCCGAGGGTCTGCCGCTGCTTGGAATTCATTAACGACCCTGATGGGGTCGGGTTTTTATTAATTAATGAAATGTTAATTGATTGCTGAAGAAATGCCAGTCGTGCCAAGTGAAATTATGAAACTTTTCACTGGTTATTATTAAACCGCTAATTACTGTATTAAAATTGGAATTATTTTGAACCAATAAAAATATTTATACATCATTAACTTTTCTCTGAATATATTAAACTAATATTTAGTAATAACTTGCTTACCGTTTTTTAATTATTTTTAAATAAAAACCCCAAATCATAGACAAAATACACACAATGATAGCGTTACACAATATATAAAACTTACAATTCCATGCATACGAGGCGTTTCAAAAAAAATAAGAAAGATAGGAAAACAATATAACATACAAACATCTTTCAAAACACAAAATACACTTAGATCCATTTTATCACACACTAAACCAATGAATACTGAGCAACAAACAAAAAATGTAATATAAGAAAATACTATGTGAATGCGATAAATTTATATTATTATTTTATATTTTATATTATATTAGAGGTATTGCTCATGCAACTGTAGATGTTAGTAATATATATAGCAATCGCTTCTTTGATTTTAAAGAACATAACATACGAAAAAATTAAAAACAAATTAAAAATAATCATACAGAAAGTTTGAAGTTTTTTGGTTTTACCTTATAAGTAAGTGTTATCAGGTTGTAATTGTTACTTTTGAAGTTTAACTTGGTATAATGTCATTTAAACAGAACGTCGACGGTTTTTGTAGACGTATCTGTTTTAAAAAACTAAAGTATTCTCTAATAGTTGAATTTAAATATTTTAAATAGTTTTTTTCTTTATTTTTTGTTTGCGACAACGGAAAGAGACAAACTTTCCGAAACGTTAAGCATTTTTTTGCTCGTTAGGCAAATTTGTATATCTGTAAACCTAACTTCTGACAAGTAGTTTCCGTTTGGATTAACGCAGAAGTGTTTGATGCAGTGGCGAAATACCCATGTAGAATGTTTAGGAGGGGAGTTAATCACCGCGACCTTATAGATCTATTGTGTGTTCCCCTTTCTTGAGTTATAACGAGTTATAACTCATCATACAGTCTCAATGCATTAACAAAAGCCAGTATCTGAGACGGCTCCACAGAGGCCAGCTCTCCATCCTCGACATCAGACGTACCAAGGTTCATGTCACGAATGGTCGTCGTCTCGGCGCACTCAGTGATAAGGTGTTCTGGTGTTTCCCCATTTTCCCCACAAAATCTGCATTTGCCGTGGTTTCTCAGTCTCAGCCTACTGAGGTGTTCGTTGAGGAGACAGTGTCCTGTTAGAAACCCCGTGACAATCCGAAGATTGTTTTTACTTAAATCAAGGAAAACCAAGGAAAATCAAGGATTATCAAGGAAAATCAAGGATTTTTCTCGGTCATAAGTTCTAAGGAACTTTTTCGAGTGTTTTAGACCGTTGGAGGACACCCATTCCAAGTTACGGATGGAATCTTCCAGATTCTTCAGTTTCGCTTTCAGTTGGTTCCCGTTTGGAAAACAGAACGGTTCTGGTCCAGTTAGTGGAGTGTTCGCTCCTTTTCTAGCTAGATCATTTGCTTTTTCATTGCCTTCTATCCCTTGGTGAGCAGGCACCCAGAGTAGGAGGACTTTATTTTCTTTGCCTAATTTGTTGAGCTTCTCTAGGCATTCTTTGACCAACTTCGAATTGATGGTTACTGAGTTGATCGCGTTAAGTGGTGCTTGACTATCGGAAAGGATGGCAATTTCCTGTTTTCGATAGTTCCTATCTAAGATAAATTGTACGCATCTTTCGATAGCGCAAATTTCTGCCTGAAGGATACTGGGGTTGGTGCCCATTGGTTCGGAGTATTTAGTTTTCGGCCCAAATACTCTTATCCCTGTCCCTGAAATACCCATATAGAATTTTTTGGAGAGACATTCATAATTTATCTTATTACGATAAGCATTTCTTTGAAGTCACTGTCAAAGATTGACGTTGTGAACGCCTCATTCAAATTCTGTCGACTAACATTTTTTGAGCAATAAATTATTAACGTTCATTAATTTTAAGAAATTCTGAATCCACCGGCAACAACGCCTTTTCGAATTCATAAACTGCACTACAAGACATGTTTAAAAGCGATCCCGGCAAATATTTTGGCCGTATTTACGCCGGACTCCCCAATTTTCGACATCCGGCCGTAAAGAACTTGAGAAAAGGGCGCAAGGAACCCTTCTCCCACTTACTTACTTACTCCTGGCCCTCATCCGCAACTTTTAACTTATTAATTAATTAACAATCATGGCGGACGAGATGAAAACGTTCCTCGCAAACGAAAATTAAAACGTCAGCTTGGGTGGCGCCCGTAAACTCTTCCTCTGAATGATTTAGAGAGATCCCGAGGATGAGGATTTTCACAATTTTCTCCGATTTTCCTTCAGCGGACGCCGGAAGTAACAGGGGTGGGGGAGGGGGGGGAAAGAGTTGGTCTCGAAGAAAATGTCGAGATAAAAATGTCAAGACTGAGAGTTACGCACGCGAGGGGTGTTTTTGTTATGAGAAAGGGTTAGAATAATTAAAGAATATAACCGGTTTTTAGTAAAGGAAAAATATCATCATCATCATCATTATTTTCAGCTTATTCAACCATTTCCAATTATGATGTAGCCTCCCTCACATACTCTCTTTGTAGTTGAATCTATTGTTGTCTATTTTTACCTATGATAAACCCAAGTTATGCTTGCTAATTTCCTAATATCATATCTGTGGATGACCTTGGGTCTTTTGTCGTATCTGCTCTATTCTTTTACGGTTTCTCTTGGTTATTCCCAGCATATTTTATTCCACTGAGCATTGTGCGATCTTTAGTTTCCTTGTGATGTCCGTTTTAAGTGTCCAGGTGTCGCAAGCGTAGATCGTAAAAAAAGAAGTAAATATAAGTTAATGCCTATACCCCTGTGGCGGATTCATCACGTTAAAAAATTCTTATGGATATTTCGCTACTTGTACTACAAGAAAATCTACAAAATAAAAAATATCTTGTAAACGCTGCTACCTTAATCCAGTGGAGACCAATTTGTCAGCAGGGATTTAAATCTGCATAACGGACAAAAAAATGCTTAACGTTTCGGGAAGGTTTCCGTCTCTTTTTTTTCCGAACTCTTCCCGTCGCGTCGATAGCAAAAAAAACACAAAGAAGCAAAGAAAAACAATTTTCAAAAATCTGAATACAACTATTCAAGAACACTTTATTTTTTTTAAACAGATACGCCTATAAAAGCCATTGACGTTCTGTTAAAATGAGATTATATCAAATTAAACTTCAAAATTAACAATAATTACTTAATGAAGTAAAACAAAAAAAAAATCAAACTTTCAGTATGATTATTTTTTAATTTGTTTTTAATTTTTACTTACAATATGTTGAAAGGCCATATTTATGAAATAATACCGCGAGTATCTGCAAAACACACTAAGAACATCCTGTATGATTTAAGATAACGATATTTATAGTAAAGTAAGTAAAAGTAAATACCTAATATAGTTTTGATTTCAGGACCGTTCTTGTATTTTTAATATTTTTTTTAAGAAAGGCCAAAAAATATATATTTTTATTTGTTTATTAATATCTCGAAATTAAATAAATATCTCATATTTTAGGATTATGTAGAGTGTAATATACAGGGTGTTCCATTTAAAGAAATTATCTCTATTCATTCACATGTTTGGAGCCATCCTGATGAAGTTAAAATATTTTCCTGAAATACATCCTAGTACATAATTTAAGTTTTCACTTAAACAAAATTCCCAAGTTTTTTATTCTGAGAACTACAGATGCCCGACGCTATTTTGCCGGACCCTGTACATTCTCGTATTTAAAGAACCGTTGAAAATGTTAAACTTATTTTGACTCGAACTAAAACAAATACAATATCGCATCCGTGCCATAAACCAAACCCCGAAACTTTCCAAAAACCGTTAAATTCAACCCTCACGTTCCTCCCTTGAACCCTCCCCCACCTCCCACTCTTCAAAACAGCCTCCGACAGCACCAATTACTAGTTCTTCAGCCCGGGCACTGTAAATCATAGTTTGTTGCTGAGTTGTGTGCCCGACCGGCCAGGCCCTTTCAGATCAAACATATTGTTTGATTATTAAATATAAATCGGGTAGAGCGTTCGCGTCAAGTTTTCAAAATGTCAGCTGTTTCGAACTGCTGTTTGCCCGTTCCGTTGGAAACTACCACCCTGTCCCCCCCCTTGCCGCGCTCCCCTGGTGCCTTTCTGTCTAATTAATCGCGGCTGGCTGCTGACCGGGACGTGATGCCGCCCAAGGAAAGTTCTCTGTACAGAAATACGCGCTGTGTCGGACCGGTTAAGAGAGGTTAATATTCGATAATTTGTTTTTAATCGGTGGGGGGTAGTGCACGTCCGAAACACGAATTAAAACAGAGGTTTGGGGGACGTGACTGGGGGAATTACGTCCCGCGGTCTGATTTACCCCGTGTTCCCCTAGTTTCGGAAAATAAACTAACCGGAACAACATTTTAAAATATATTTTTTTTACAAAATACCATATATTTAACTTGTTAGCGCGCTACGAGTATTGGTTTTCGAGATATTTGGGATCGAAATTATCATTACCTTTCATCATTGACATAAATTAAACATGTTGACTAAATAGTTATTAGACTGAGATTATAAATTTGAAAGCTGTTCTGTCATAATTTTTTTGCAGAAAAATTTATGAAAAATCTGTTATTAATTTAAAGGAATAAAAATTTCCCAAATTTATTATTTCAGGGAAATAATCTATCTACTCAACGTGTTTATTTTTCGTCAATAATGACATGTATTGACTATTTCCATTCTAAATATCTTGAGAACGGTTGCTCGTAACGATTTTTACAAAGAGGTATTTTTTACGTAAAAAGTCACAGAGATTTATATTTTTCCCTCGGTAATTTTATACAGGTACGGACAAAAAGTTATACGCTACTAGTAGGAGTCATATTGGCATCAAAAACAAATTTCTCATATCAAAAAACGCCTAGACACCAATTTTCATCCAAATATCGACCTTACTTCAGAAATTATTTGGAAAAAATCGAAATAAAAATGAAACTTCTACACCCTGTATCTCTGAAACTAAGCATTTTAGGACATACATTCATACGAACTTTTTTACTTATTTTTATCTGCAGAATATATACTCTGTTTTTTTTTCTCAGGTAAGATTTCGACAGACGATGACAGAAGAAAAGCAGATGACGTCCCATACCAATCTATTTATTTGACTAAAAAAAGTTTCTAATAATTTTTAAGTTAACTATGGATGGGTTTAAATATAAATCCGTCATACGTCGTCTCTTGTTGTTTTTAACCAGTTTTATTGGTTTTATTTCAAAAAATAACAGATCGTATTTCAATTTTATTGGTTTGACGGAACGATGAACGACAAACGGACGCCGATGCGTATGAACTCGCCTTTGATTTTTTGACGCTTGTCAAAGTCTTGCCCAAATTAGAGGTTATAATTTTGTGTCAACTTTGTCAGTTTTGTCAAATACCCTGCGTTTTGGAAGATGATGCATTTTGATTCGTGTTATTACGTGTGTTTTGTGTCTTTTGAAGTCAAGTGGAGGAAAAATCGAGTGAAAATTAACTGTAGACCCAGAGCACAGTTTATGGTTAATACTTTCGCTGCCAGGCAAAAGTCTTATACACCAATAAAGTTATCATCATTAAAGTTCGTATACCATCTCGTCGTGAGATAAGTGCATCTCGAATATGGTAGAAGGACCATACTAAACACATACTAAAAACTGGAGTAGCTGTAAAATATCGACATCACACGATACGTAAATAATGGATTTTAGTACTGCACAAGAAAAATAATGCCAAAGGTACTGGTTTAAAAAATTAAGATTAAAGTTAATTAATCAACCTTTAAGGTACCCATAAAATTTGGTAAATGTTATTAATAATAAAACTACTTTGTTTTATTTATGTTGTTTTATTTATTCCTGCCGAATATTACAAATTTGTATTTGTACATAAGTTATATTGATAAATATAATCATAAATGCGGGAAGTTCCATAAAGCTTGAAAGTAAGAAATAGTTCTTTTTTATATTTTTTTGGTATGTGGTGTCTTGTTCTTGTTTGTTTTGTATTAACACATACCTTTTTTTATTAAATTAAATAACTCGATTACATTTTTTCAGTTTTATACAGTTTTTTCACAATATTTTGAAGTAATCACTTGTCAGTCAAATTTTAAATATAATAATTTCCTGCTATGCGTTCCAGTTGTACCAACTTATTTCTTTGTAAAATAAAATAAACTACTTTGAAATTAAAATGACAGACACATCTATCACTGTCAAGGATCTTCTCGTTGGACAGACTATACTACCGAAGTTTCCGGAATACAGTTCGGACCACCCTGTATAGAGAACTATAATAGATCTGATTAAGTAACAGAAGAAGAATAAGTCAATAATAACCTCAAAAAATCTAATATAACTGCAGAAAACACGAAAATTAATCAAATTCCCTAAAATGAAAACGCAATTTCTTCATTTCCGGTCCCACTTTGACTCGTTTAAAATTTAATCTCGCCTCGACACAACAAGAGAACCGGCTACCGAGAAGAATAAGTCCCGCTCTAAGTGAAAATCTATTAATTAATTACAAGGAAAGGGTGTATCATTCTTACCTTCGTTTATTTTGTAATAAACGCAGTCCTTTCTGGCCGAAGGGCCGCTCCATTGGCGTACCCCACCCCCACGCCTTTTCCCTAGGGGTTTCCACGACTGACAAACTTTCGAGAAATAAAATTGAATATGGATAAAACTAGGAAAGGAAACTCTCCAAGGTTTTGCCTGCTCTCGGGTGGAACGGACGGAATTTTAACTTATTAAAATGTTTTTTGGGAGTATAGGTAGGCAACCGGAGATGAAAGAGACGGAAACAAATAAGAATTAAATTGTTTTCGGTCACTTCCTGTTTCACCTGAAATGATTACAACTTTTGATTTTTAAATGGCACACACGTTTATTTTTTATAGAATGACATTTCATATGTCAACTTTGTCAACAAAATATCAAGTGTGTGGTACAAAATTCGTAATTTTTTTCCCTAATATGCTAATGAGCCACCCTCATTCCATTTGAAAAAATTGAGATATGATTAAAAATACGATTAGGGCATCTTTCGACCGGCTAGGACAAGACACGAAAAACATTAGACGAGCAAACATATTTGTCCAATGCTCCTTAATTAAAAATTAGGTATTTTAACACAGCCAACTCTAGATTGAAATTTAAAATACGATTTTTTTAAGATTTTTTTATTAATTACCCAACTTTTTGAAACACCCAATAATATAAAAAAACAATAAATTATGCGTATCCAAGCGTTTTCCCGAAAGACTAACCGTTTTTTAAATAACAAATATTGTCATATTTGAGGGGCGTTTTCACCCTCTTGGAATTTGAGATTCGAGAAACCCCTCCTTATCGAACCTGTACACCCCACAGTCAATCCGTTTGCCAAAAATCAGCTTTAAACGTCAAGCGTGATTGAAAAACTAATGGTCATATTTTATGAAACACCCTGTATAAATTTTTAAAAAATCTTAAAATATGTAAAACAACAATATAGAATATACGTGTTTAAGAGTTTTTCGGAAAAACTCACCGGTTTTTAAATAAAAAATATTCTAATATTTGAGGGGTGGTTTCACCCCCTTAGAATTCGAGTTTCGAAAAATCCCTTCTTTTCGAACCTCTACACCCTAAACTCAATCCGTTTTGCAAAAATCAGCTTTTTACGTCAAGCGCTTTAAGCAGGATCGTGATTAATCAATCACCAGATTTTTCGAAACACCCTGTATACATTTTAAAAAAAAAATTAAATATGTAAGAAACAAAATAAAATATACGTGTTTAAGCGTTTTTTCGGAAACTTGACCGTTTTTTAAATAAAAAATATTGTAATATTTGAGGGGTGGTTTCACCCCCTTGGAACTGGAATTTTAAAAAATACCTTCTTATCGAACCTCTACACCCTAGAATCAACCTGTATGCCAAAATTGAGCTTCTTACGTTGAATGGTTTGAGCAAGACCATGATTAATCAGTAGGGTGGAGCGACCATATAGGTGAGAATTTTTTTGTTTTCGAAAATTAAGTTTCCTGACCGGACAATAGCTGTGATATGAAAAAATAAGGCGTCACGTATTTTTGTTTTGTTTTTTTAATTTCCCCCTCCACCGCCACAGTCAACTTAAAAATTGATTCAGATTTTTTTGTTGAAAATGATCTCGCCTGAGTATGAGAAAGATTTATTATCGAAATAGTAGTATTTTTGTATATAAACTTTTTCTACGACTCCCCCCTCCACCGCCACAGCCAATTTTAAAAAAATCGGAGTTGTTTTAAAGTGATAATGCTTGAGTGTCCACAATAGCTTTCTACTCAAAAAGGTATGTATTTTGAATGCACTATTTTTTTTGTGATTATCTCCACGAGGGCAAAGTAATAAAAGACGAATTTTTAAGAAAATATTTGTATTAAAGAAAAAAAATTAATTGAAAAATAAGACAAAACAAAATAAAATAATAACATAAGCTTAAAGAACAATTATTTGGTTTTAAAATTCTTTTTTGATTCAAATTTAGGCATCAACGTTCTTGAATTTATAGTTTGCTTCTTATGACTCCATCCCTCCTTTCATAGCCGCAAACCGTAATGGATGCTTCAGTTACCATCTTTACTGCCCGTTCTACTGCTTGGGTATGACAAGAGTAATTTCTGATGTGCTAAAGATGAATCTTCTGGTTTTCTATCACTTCTTTTTTATTAGTTCTACGGTCAGCTTTCTGGTTACAGAGGGTTCATTATAACGCAAACTTTGTCATTCAATTAAATCATAGTAGTCGTCAGCGTCAAATTTTAAACCAGATTATTAAAAAATCGAGAATTCTTCTCAGAATCTTCTGAGAATTCTTCTCAGAATGGTACCAAATTCTGATCAGGATTTGACGGCGTAGCTACGTATAGGCGCAAAATTCTGTTTACTGTAGTCAACCAGCGAGAGTGCACTAATTTTCCAGAATCACGTTTTTGACAGCCCTTCAGAGCAATTTCCACTTCTTATTGAAACGCACATGTCATATAAATATCTTTGTTCTGTGCTTAATTTCCATATTCGGTAACTCAAAGTCTATTTTTGGAAAATTTTACAATGGGCAGTTTTTACAGCTACTTAAAAGTAGGACCTCTAAATGCCCTTGGGACCAGATGTTTGACCGTCAAGATTTAATAAAAGATGTCACGCAACGGAAGCTCGTTAGCATGCAACATGCAAACAAACCATTGAAGAGGACGATCCAGTTTTTTTTCTAATCTGGTTTATTATATGCTAATATACTTGAAGAAGATCCAGAAGTATATGTGACCAATATATTTTGATCTATAGGTTCTTTTTACCAACACAACATGTTCTTCTACTATTGCCCTTTTTCTGTTATCTGTAAAAGTGGGCTTCTTGTCTTTTTCGCCCATAAAAAGTCGGTCCTAAAGGTCATTATATTTTATAGGTAATGGCACAAACTATTTTGAAATAAAAAGTTATACTATTTACGGGCAAAAACGCAATAAGTTTTAAAGTGAAAGAAAAATGTATTATTTATTTATTTATTTTTACACTACTCCTGAGCTTGCAAAATACTTGTCTTACTAAAAACAAACATTTTTTGTAAATGATTTTTCTTCGTTAATGTTTATTTTCACCACCACAGCGCGAAAATGTGAAAAATAAAAGTGAAGGGTTGTAAGGGGCGGTGGGGGTGTCGAAAAATTTCCGTTTTAATTTTTAAATGATTATTTTAAAGTTCTCCGTACTTTACAGAGTCAGGCGTACTGCATATATAAAATTCATTTTTTCGCTTCACCCTATTAATCAGTGAGTCTATATTAGTATAGATTACATTTTTCGCATATGGGCTGATTCTGTCCTTTAAAGAATTGTTCATGGGTAAGTTTTGTGTATACTAAACGAATTCTAATAAGCAGAACCAAATATCTTCTAGGTAAATTAACGACATTATTCTGAAAATAGTCCCTTTTGATTTTACGAAGCTTATTATCATTCATGTTAAAGTAGAGTTATCAACAGATTGTGAGGGAGTAATCTCGATTTCGACAAAAATGGCCATCCCTCGTTTTATTTCTGTACCATTTATATCAAATAAGCTCCCAGAAATTATTGCAAAATAAAACTACAAAATCTCTAATTGCTAATATTACACAAAAAATTAAATAACAAAAAAAAATAAAAATAAACGCATCTAGCGATTTCTCTCTGTTTAGATTTCAACTTGTCAGGTCTCTGATTCGCTATAATTGGACTAATTACCCCCTGGCCAAAAGGTCTGATGCGTAGGGCGAAAGAACCAGAAGAGCAACGTTGGAGGGGATGGCTTAAGAATATTTTGTCGGGCTGTTATGAAATTAAGGTCGCGTTTTTGACGTGGAACACGGGGGATGGGAAAACCGTATGACGTCCCTCACAGCCGTGTTGTCTGCCGGCGACGTTTTCCGTTTAAAGATTGGACATGATAATTAGATGCAATGTTGTACAATTAATACCATCAAAAATAAATCCTCTACTGGGACCGACGCACAGTGCTTCGTCCCATGGACAAAAATCGAAAAAAAAGTTAAAATTTAATAATATCTGAATATGTAATTTTATACTTATAGCAATGTTCAACCATCCTGTATATTATTTTTCATAAACAGCGTTTTTTGTTAGCAAATATTTTTACTAAAAATAAATGTTGCGATCATTATCTTATCAGTGAAAAGAATAACATTCATAGTAGTTCTGTATATTATGGAGTTAAGCGGTACGTACTTAATTGAAAGCCACTATGGATATTGTTAAACAAGGTATGTACTTTAAATATATTTTTAAATAAGTTCGTGATTGTTTAGTTTTTATTTATTTTTTAAGATGATTCTTAAATGGGTATAAAAATTTTACGTTTTCCAACTTCAAAAAGGCATTTAAAAAAAACATATCAAAACATATCGTATTTATTGAATATTTTTGTTGCCATATTCATACACTTTTAATTTTTGTATAGTTCACCTGCGTCTGCTTGCGACGAAGTTTATTTTACAATACTTTTCAGATGGAGTAAAATTGATAAGCAATGCCGATCTGGTTAATACTTGTCTTGATCATAGGGACAAGAACTCAAAATTATTTATATTTCAAAAAATGTGTTCTTTATTAGATATTGATGAACTTTCCACTCAGATGAGACACTAATTATGCCTGAAAAATCCCACTATGTTGGAGCGAAACGTCGCATAAAAAAGTTTCCATCTTCAATTTATTATAAAACCTCATACCCAAGGAAAGGAAAAGATATTATATGGATATGGTTTAAAGAGGTAACTATTAACATCCGAACCCCTCATACCAACAAAAAAAACAGTAACAACGCTAAAAAGTAACATATTAGAAAATGATGTACAGAAATATCTTACATGTGAGGATACTTCATCTACCTGTGATTTGGATACTATAAATATGGAAGATTCTGTCAGCAATGATTCTTCTGAATCAGAGTAGTTACGTCTATGCATTTTGTTTTCCTAAAGTAAAATTATAGTATCTTAAGTTTTTTTTA
Source organism: Sitophilus oryzae (assembly GCF_002938485.1). Lineage (NCBI taxonomy): Eukaryota > Metazoa > Arthropoda > Insecta > Coleoptera > Curculionidae > Sitophilus > Sitophilus oryzae. The sequence continues at coordinate 222,426 of NW_022145737.1, read as the reverse complement.
ATTAAATATAACATTAATGTTTCTTTTTCATTATTTCATTGTTTGTTTTTCAAAGAAAAACATTTTTATCTTATATTAGACTTATATTGTAGGAATCATGTTCTAATGTTATTTCAATTCTTTTTTTATCACAGGGATTTATTTAATACTTACACCGTTTTCATACTATAAATTATTATTTCCTTTAGATGGAACACAGCTCCAACATTTTTATTATTTATAAGATTTTTTTTCATAAACGTAGGACTAAGAACATCATCATTTAGTACAATGAGAGTACTCATCATTTGTGTCAAATAAACCTAGTTCGAATAAATTGCCTACAATAAAAAAGAAGTTTTGCGTTTTTGTCCTCTAGAGCCGAAGTTCGAAGCACTGTGCGACGGGCTAACTTTAAAAATGTTTTCGAATCTGCCAGAAAGCACTCTTAATCACCTAACAACTTTAATAAACATGTCGTTCCAAAATGGTATTTTTCCAAAATGTCTTAAGACGGCAATAATCATTCCTCTGCATAGGAGGAGACAAAGATGAAGCTTGTAACTATCGCCCAATTGCACTCCTTCCAACGCTATCTAATATCATAGAAAGGTTGGTTAAAAGAAGGCTGGTATCTTTTCTGTTTAAGTACAAAATACTTACTGAATATCAATTGGGATTTCTAAGCAACAAGTCCACAAATGACGCTATGTTTTCCCTCCTTAATAAAGTTTACTCCAGCCTAAACAACCATCATTCTACAGCAACAATTTTCTGTGATTTTTCTGAGACGTTCGATTGTGTAAATCATAAGATCCTAATTAATAAACTGCAGCACTATGGGTTCAGGGGATCAACTCTCGAATAGTTTAAGTCGTATCTGAGCAACAGAAGTCAACTTGTGAGGGTGGATACCACGTTGTCTTCTAGCAAGCCAATAGAATGTGGAGTATCCACAATAGATCTGAAAAAATATACCTATTTTTAGTTTCAAACAACTTAAAAAATAGAAAAAAAAAACTATAAAAGACATTATTCAGGAACGGGAACTATTTTATCAAAATGTGACTATGTATAGTCTATAAAATACTGAAAGAGGATACTGGCTTTATAGCCGTTTCTCTTGATATGTTATGACTTTCTCCGCTAGAGGAATATTTGCATTTTTACTCAAGCAAATCGGGGCTTTGTGACTAAGTCTTGAACGATAATTTCTCGATATTTGAATAATATTATGTGAGTAGGGTAGAAAATAGAGGGAAACCTGCCATAAAACTAAATGATTTTTTATATGATGTTTTTTGAAGACAAACAAAAACAAAATATAAGAGAAAAAAATAGGTTTATGTTTTTGAAACTTTAGACAATAGGTACAAAAATTATTTTTTTCAGATTTCGTTTTTTTTTCTTGCTTATACAGGATGGTCAGAGCTGTATTCCGGAAACTTCGGCAGTATATTCTGCAGATGTATGTCCTAAAATTCTTAGTTTCGGGTGCACAAGTTTCATTTTTATTTCGAGATTTTTTCCAAATAATTTATAAAGTAACGTCAATATTTGAATGAAAATTGAGTTTTTTGACATGAGGAATTTGATTTTGATGTCCATATGATTCCTATTTGTAGGGGGCGCCACACAGAGGTCATTTTCAATTGACTAAGAGGAAATAATTCCAAAAATATAAGTTGCTTTTCGAGATTTTTGGATATGTTACCTTAAAGACAATATTCCAGCTAAGCATTTCCCAGATTGTTGTCAGATTCCGTTAATCGAGTAGGCCGGGGTAAGACAACAAACAAAAGAAAACTCCGGAAACAACTGTACGGGTCATTGAACCAATATTTGTTATTATATTTGAATTGTCTTAGAGAATAGTTTGTTGCGTATATTATCTGAGAGTTTTGGTGTTGTTTATTGAGTTTGGGTAAGTACTACTTATTTTAATGTAATTTGCAAATTAAAAAACCAAATACGGTGCCCTTTTTTTCTCCGAAAATGTGCGGTTTTTTATTAAGTATAAATTTGAATAAAACAGATTAAACGGGCTGCATATATCGGTGTTTGCCCGTGTTTGCTCTGAATCTAATTTTTTTTGTTAATTCAGCTCAAATTTCGTGTAATAAAATAGACTTTGAGTGCCACAAGTTGCCAACAAATTTGGAATTGTTTGGTTTCAGGTATAATGTCATTTACAAAAAGAGAACTGTTCACTGTTTGGTCTCAACAGAATACGATAAGCTCTAAAAATGCTACAGTATTGGAGTATGTGATTGATAAACTTCATTTTGGGGAATGTCGAGATTCAAAATATAATAAAATAAAACAAGTTGTCAATTCTTTCAATAGCGCAATAGCAAAAAAGTGGAAAATAGTAATCGAGGTCAAAAACTATTTGAAGAAACGGAAAATGAGTGGCTAAATGGAAACATTACATTCAGCGAAGTTGACCTGACCTTATCCAATCCTACTTCAACCAAAAAAAGAGGCGGCCCAAGAAAAGACTTTACGGAAGTCTGCGAAAAAAAGTAAAAGACAAAAACTTTTGCCACTCTTACAAAACTACCAAACAGAGGTATTGTCATTTGCAATGCGCAAGAGTTTAGAGTCGTCTGCATGGGCGTAGAGATGCTTCACGGATAGTTAGAGAGGTTTCCGAGCATTCTCCAAATGGGGCAACTCAAATTAAAAAAGCCTTTAAATCACCAAGCATATAATTACCAGTCAAGTATTCTCCAGAAGAAAGTTTGGCGTTATTTGTTGACGCACGATTAACAAAGAAATCGTACATAGTGATTCAACAAGGGGCTAAAATGAGAAAAGTAAATATATATCTTAACTACAATATCGTTTTGGAAGCAAAGAAGAAATGCATCCCTAATGAAAATTCTATCACTGTTTCGGATACAGCTGCAGAAGTGAAATTACAGCAGCTTGTTGATCATACAGAAAAGTTATTACTCTTCAAACCAGTTAAAAAATATGTAGGCGGCGCCCTCTACAAGTAGGAGTCATCTTGACATCAAAATCAAATTTCTCATGTCAAAAAACTCCCAGACGCCAATTTTCATCCAAATATTGACATTACTTCAGAAATTATTTGGAAAAAATCGAAATAAAAATGAAACTTCTACACCCTGTATCTCTGAAACTAAGCATTTTAGGACATACGTTTATACGGACTTTTTTACTTATTTTTATCTGCATAATATCCTACCGAAGTTTCCGGATTTATATTAAACTTTAAAAATCATGAAAATTCAAATGTGTCTGTTTTTTGTTGATTATATCAGTGTATATTCAGTTTATTAATAAATATTACTAAAAACTAACTGTTTTTTCTTCAAAAAGGGTGATTTTAGGGTTATAATTATCAGGAACAACCGGAGAACGGTACGGGATCCGTTCGTTACAGGAAACGGCCATAAATTCAGCCACAGTCGCCGCTTTCTTAGCGCCTGCCAGCCATTGTTTTTTGGTGCTCATTTATCGTCGCGTCTTCACACGACCACGAAAGGGTAAGGGGGTGTCTCCTTCTTTATTCTACACCCCGGCAATTATTAACCCAATTATATTCATGGCCAGGCATGGAAATGAATTTAAGAGATAGTTTTGAGTCAAAATGTAAACGTAGAGTTGAATATAACCATAAGGAAATTTGGGTGTATTCCATTGCTTACCTTCGTTATGGTTTTATGTTCCGTTTCTATCGGTTTCCTGAAAGTTTTCTTATTGCGGAACACGGTTCCTGAAAAAATCGGTTATAACTGTCACCAAACTAACCAGCGCGAGAAGGCTGGTTTTTCTGGTTTTGTTTGTCAATCAATTTCATTTATGTGACAGAAATCAAGCAAATATTGGAAGTTCGAGTGAAATTCTCATTTAATTTCTAAAATTTGTAATAATATTTTGTATTTACATCCAAAAGCAATGGAGGTAGGCAGTAAAGGTAAATAAATTTCATTAACTAAATAGAATTACTTTTTAGGACCATTTAAACTTATCATGCAGCCATTGTTTCTTAAAGTCAGGAACATTCAAAGAAAACACGAAAAACAAGACAACAAGTAATCGTGAATGTTTTGTAAGCTATAAAAATATAAATATTGATTAGATTTGTTTATTTATTATTGATCGGTTTTAATATTCGACCTGCAAATCTTCACTTCAGCTGTCTAACGAGTTTAACAGTTTATTAATAAAGTACTTTTCAATGTTAAACTCCATTGAAAAGAAGAAGCAAACGTAAAAGATACATTAAAAATGCATAAAAGATAAATTTTACAATAGAGCAAAGAATATACCTAGCTAGAAAAAGAATGGACTCTGCCATACTGAAAAATGGTCCTACAGAAGTGGCGCCATCTATTGAGTAGGGCTTGTTTTAAATGGATCGAAGCGCGGGCTTTTTAAATGAGCGTATTTATTAAATTTTACTCTAAAATAATTAAATTTGATTATTAAACCTTATTTTTTACACAAATTCAACAATGCTAATAACAAGTATCGGTGTGATGTGTAAAAAATAAGATTTAACAGTATAATTTATATACAATTATTAAATAAAATTAAAGCCAAACATGTGTAAATATTATTTATTATTTAAAGTTTTTATTATAAACTAATGTCATGTACTAGAGATAGATTAGACACTGATATAAAACAAATGGGTCCGTCATTTAGAGCCACCTGGTGATCCGGAAGAAACTAATGGACAGTTTTGGCATAACATAATTTTAGCGTTCCGTTACTTATTAACGCTAACTAAAACGGTAACATTATTCAAGCTCAAAATTACTCCTTGTAAAATATAACATAATAAATATAGACTTTTTTGTTGCATTTTATGTTTTATTAGATCATTAGAAGTGTAACATAATTAAAAACAAAATTAAAATATATACATACATTTTAAACACCAACAATAGAGCACATAGCGCCTATTTTTTGATTTAACAAATAAATTATATAGCAAAAATATTATAGACTACTAATTAACTGTTACAAAAAATACTATATATTACCAACTATGTACTTACTTATTTATGATTATTCTTATATTAGATTCATAAATTTATAATTTCTAAAATGTCAGAATGACTTTAATAAAAAAAGTTTAGTATCTAACACGAAAATGATGATCAACTCAATCATTTATTATAATCAAACAACAAACATCATTTATTAAAATAAACAATCAACATCATTTATTATAATAAAACAAGACCAACGTAATACGCCCAAAGTTTTGTAAATGGAGTAAATATAAATAGGTACTTAAATGATGGCAAAATAAAAGACTTACATTATATTTTTAGGGCCACAAACAAAAGGAATTGTCTCATTAAAACACATATAACAAATTATAGTTTGAAAAACGTTTTGATAATCATTTGATAATACTATGACAATACAATATTTTTTGAGAATTTGACACTAGTATGACAATGGCCGTTGGAAACTATGGAAACTACAAGAAAATTCTGATTTAACGCCATCTGGCAATAACTAGTATCAACTTCTTAACCTAAAATTTAATTGCACTACCACCTACCGCCTTAGGCTGGAACTATTTTATTTGAAATTTCCGTGGAAACGGTGGAACCGCTTTTGCTATTTCACTTTCCCGCCCCTGACAATAGAGGTATTGAAATTTAGAAAACGTCAAGATTTGACGTTTCCAGTATTTTACCAAATCGTTCCGTATCAAACCGATGTTTTTCAGAAACCGCTCTTTACCGTAGTTTACCGATCTAGTTCGCCTGGTTTTGCAACGGAATACAGTCTTGTTTACATTCACGTTTCTTAAAGTTTGCTTGAGTTTTTAAGCAATTTCAAACATACGTTTGAAATTGTTTAAAAACTCAACGAGCAAGCCTATGTAAAACTTGAAGATTGGTGTAAAGGGAAAAGAATCAAGAATACTGGTAACGAAAAGGTTCTCCTGGCATATTTTGAACATCTTTCAAAACATAGGAAGGCTTCATCACTTTGGGTATTATTCCATGCTACGTTCGGTTATATCAGTGAAGAAAAATACAGATATTAGTAAGTACGTCCATTTAATTGCATTTCTAAAAAGAAAATCGGAAGGATTTCGGTCAAAAAAATCGAGAATTTTAAGAAAAGAAGACATAACTCGTTTTCTGTTGGAAGCCGATGATAAAACTTATTTCCTGACAAAAGTTTCATTGATAGTGGGACTTACCGGAGCCTGCCGGCGTATCGAGTTGACAAATCTGCAGCTGCAAAATGTTAAAGATGAAGGACAATGCATTCATGTCATTATTCCATTTACGAAAACGAAGATATCACGAGATTTTTTTATAACGAAAGGGAATAAATGTGGTGGAAGTGGTTCGAAGATATATAGCTATGCGGCCAAGCAACACAGAGCGTACTCGATTTTTTGTGGGGTACAGAAATGGAAAATGTATTAAGCAACCCGTCGGCATTAATACTTTAGGGAAAATGCCGTATAAAATAGCATTGTTCCTAAGTCTTCCAAATCCACAACAATACACTGGACAAATTCCAGCACTCAGGAAATAAATTTACTTTCTAAAAATTCAACTCACCTGTCATCGTTTGGAATTAATTTAACCATTTGTACTGATATTATAATTAATGTTTACAATAAATAAACGTATTTAGGTACCTTTTTTGCTTGTTTCTTATTTTAAAAATTGCGTGGCATTATGGCTTTCATAATAGCACTAGTGCTATTATGAAAAATCGCCACAAAAATTTTATTTTTACTTCTAATAAACAATATACTATTATTTCAACCCTGTGGGTCATATAGCATATTCAAGAAGGTCACGTCCTAACTAGTCCAGGCTAGATCCGACGACGATCAGGTACGCTAAGAAACTTAGTTTCCTTTTGAGCCAGTTGCGGTGGTCTTAACAGAGTTTTCGTTCTCTCTCCCTCGCCCCTTGTATTCTGTCTCTATCTGCGTGCGTGTGTATATATACATATATATTCTCTGTCTATATACGTCTCTTCTGGAGACATACATGACCGGCATATACAATCCGGTTATATTCCGCAAAGTCCGAAAACTTCCTTATTGTCCTTGTCTCAAACTCTCTCTCACTTCTTGGTTTTACCTGGATTAGGTCCATGGACTTAGATGGTTAGTTTTAGGCAGGCTTTGCCAAAAAAGAATTATATTCTTTTCGCTAGTATAAGACGGCTTTTAGAGGATTTTTGTTTTTTGATACGTATCATAGATGTTCTCTAAGACATACCTATAGTATAAATAGAAAAACCCGATAAAAATCGGTTCTGTAAAAAACCAAGGTATCCAGGATATACAGGGTGGTCCGAACTGTATTCCGGAAACTTCGGCAGCATATTCTGCAGATAAAAGTAAGTCAAAAAGTTCGTATAAATGTATGTCCTAAAATGCTTACTTTCAGAGATACAGGGTGTAGAAATTTCATTTTTATTTAGGTTTTTTCCAAATAATTTCTGAATTAACGTCAATATTTGGATGAAAATTGGTGTCTGAGAGTTTTTTCACATGGGAAATTTGATTTTGATGTCAATATGGCTCCTATTTGTAGAGGGCGCCACCTACATATTTTTAACTGGTTTGAAGAGTAATAACTTTTCGTCCAAACCTGTATAAAACTACTGAATAAAAATATGCTATCCATGTATTCATGATGTATTCATGCATGGTGGGCGGAAAAAGCGCCATAAAAGCTCTCTAGGGTGGGGATCCTTGACAGTTCTGTTTGACGATTCATTTGACACATTTGAATTTGATTTGAAATTTTGTGGATTTGTCAGTTTTTACAGAGCTTATTTTATGTTATTGATTATTTATTCTGCTACTGTTGTATAAAGGTAGTAAATCTAGATGGAAATTGTGGCAGCACTTAAATTAACAGTGACACTATCGCGATTTATCGAAAAAGACTCTAAAATAGTTGGTTGTGTAGCGTGCGGTAGATCTCGGCAAAAATTGAGTGAAATAATGGAACAACTTTTCGCTAGTAAGTAACTATATAATATACATACGTGTAATAAACCGATCATTTATGAAATTCACTTAAATTAACTAAATTATATATTTTTCTTGCATTTTAGCTTTTATTTATTACTTGTCAAAGATTAGATGTCAAAAGAATTTAGATACGTTAATTTGACTTACCTGCTTCAGTAGCGTATCGGATGTTTGTGGTAATAAATACTTATTATAACTTATCTATTTTTATTAGCATTATATATTTTTATAACAATTTTAATAACTACCAACATTTATTCACAACGTAAAAATAAAACAACAAATTATTGAGTCTACCCCACGTCTACCCTACATCATAGTTTTACATTTTTTAAATAAAATTAGAACGACACTGATAAACCGGAATTTAAATCGGCCATATTTGAGGCCCATCGCGGTGTACCTAAGATTTTTGATATGCTCCTTCCTTAGTCTTCTTATTCAAAGGTTAAAACACATGTAGGTGGCGCCCTCTACAAGTAGGAGTCATATAGGCATCAAAATCAAATTTGTCATGTCAAAAAACTTCTACACACTGTATCTCCGAAACTAAGCATTTTAGGACATACATTTACACGAACTTTTTTACTTATTTTTATCTGCAGAAAATGCTGCCAAAGTTTCCGGAATACAGTTCGGAACACCCTGTTTAACGGCCTCACATCGACAAGGAAGATTATTTAACCTGAAGACGACTATGCTGCCGGTCTCGAAACTTTGACTAGCCATTATCGAATCGCGGGACGAAGTTCTGACAATAATAATACCCCCAGTAACGGGGTATAAGGAGGAGAACTAGGAGGAGGAGGAGGAATGTCGCCTGGATTACCCCGTTTCGCCGATATTTATGGTGTCCTAGGTGTTGGGGCCAGCTCACCTCCCATTGTTTACCCTCGCCTACTTGGGATGATTAAATGCCGCTGCCCTCTTAGTCGTCAAGACATATTTGCGTTGTATTGATGAAATATGTGGGGGCAAGCTCGGTAAGGGTCGTCTTCGAGAGGGATGGTAGGGGGATATTAGACAATTTAGTGCGTTCTTGGACGATATAAGATGTTTTCAAAATTATACAAGTAAATATGTTATAGCAGAAGTATACAGGGTGCGTCTCAAGAGGTGGTATTAGTATATGACATAAATTAGAATTGATTGACGTATTCAATAGTTTTCGGTCACTTCCTGTCTCGGAATTTTTAAATGGCCTACCCTCTGTATTTTTCCACTTTATTAGATAGAAAATGACACTCTGAATAGAATGACATATCATATGTCAACTTTTTACATTTTCGCAAAACAAAAAATTAATAAAATAATTAAATTTCAATCTAGAGTGCCATGGCTGTCTTAAAAACACTAATTTTTAATCAAGGAGTCTTGGAAAAATAGATTTGATTGTCTAATGTTTTTAGTGTCTTGTTCTGGCCAGTTAAAAGATGCCCAAATCGTATTTTTAATCATATCTCAATTTTTTTAAATGGAACGAAGGTGGCTCATTAGCATATTTGGAAAAAGGATTTTTTTACGAATGATTTGATACCACACACTTGGTATTTCGAGTCAAATTGTCGTTATGAATCGCATGTTGCAATTTCAAATAATCCATATTTGAAAATGTCAAAAGTTGATATATGAGATGTCAGTCTATTCAGAGTGTCAATTTCTATCTAATAAAGTAACAAAATACTGAGGGTGCCATTTAAAAATCAAAAGTTGTAGTCATTTCCGGTGAAACAGGAAGTGACCAAAAACAATTGAATCCGTCAATCAGTCCTAATTTATGTCATATACTTACTAACATACCATCATATTCTTTGATAAAAACATTACATATGCTAAACAATTTTCAGAAATAGAAAACATCCAAATTATTTTAAAAAACAAACGTGCAACAAATAAAAAATCATGCAGATCGTCAAAGAATTCTATTTTTAACCCTTTTTCCTTGCATTAATTCTTTTTTTTTTCTTAACTCCAAGTCAATCTCCTCCAATACAAAAAATTTACATCTAAATAGCATCCAGGGAGAGATAGGTTTTCCTTCGATGTCGCGAGAGACACGTCCAAGCTCAAAAAGCGCCCAAGAATTAGGCCTCGCTCTATATTTTACATAAATAATATACCGCGTTAAACCTATTAGGGGGGCGAAGCCTCTTTCACCCCCTTCTACCCCCCTCTCCCCTACACCTCAAACAAGAAATAGTCTCGCGGAGAGTTTAAGGAGATAACCGGGCTGCGCCATTTGCATTTTAAAGGCAAAACCCCATGAATACTAACAAAAAATGAAGACTGGCGTGGAGTTGAAACGTAGGGGAGATGGGGGTACGATGGTCGCGCGGTCTGGGCTCGTCTCGAGGGCCTGAATAAGTCATAAGCCGGCTCGTTTTATGAAAAGCTTGTTAATTCTGAAGGCTAGGAGATGAAGGGTTGTGCTACGTAAGAAAATGATGGGTTTTAAAGAATTCCTGGACATTGCAGGACGAAGATATTTGGAAATACGTACCTATGTTAAATAATTCACAAAAAAAAACATAATTTGTTTTGTTATAGTTTAGAAAATTAAATTACACTTTTCTCTCTTTGTTCAATTGGAAGCGTTTAAAGTAAAACACTCTTTTCTATAGGAGATATAATAAATATATAAAATAAATAATAAAACTAATATCAGTGTCTGGAGCTCAATTTTTATCAAAAACATGATGGTGAAAACCGCACATCGATATATCTTACAGTTTAGGAGTAACGGGGTGTTTTTCAAAAATTCGCGCCGGGAGGCGCGTATAGCCGCCCATACTAAAATATGTTAATATCTCGAAAACTGCGACTTTGACTGATTTTGATGTTATTACAAACTAGGCTTTATCCAAATAATTAACTCATGTCTTTTAAATTATCCTTTGTGCCAATTTTTATGTGTATAATCCAGAGGTCACCAAGTTTTATATAAATTTTTACTAACTTTAACCATTTGGTTGATGAATTTCAAAAATCTCTTCTAATTCTTTTTGTAGGATTTCATTCTTCTAGACCACATAGTAAGAAATTTTCATACAACAAATTGTTCCGACATAAGTTTACTCTCTAAGAGGATGAATTTCCTAAAATCGCTTTGTGTAGCTAATTCACTAATGTCGTTTAAACGAACCTTTGTTCTAATATTTATGTATCTGAAGCTGGCTGTATGAACTGATCCCTAAATTATCTAAAAACTTGATATATAATCTAACTGACAAACCACTGACAATGACAAATAATTTATTTCTGGAGGTATTGTGTGTAGGTGTTTTTCAGGTATGTTTTAATATTTAGTCGATTTACACAAAGAAATAGCCATTCAACAATTTAAAAATACTTCATAACAAATCTAGACATATATACCTTTCATTTAAAAAAAAACGCGTTTCGCTAGCTACTGTAATTTTGGAGTTACGATTTTTTTAAATTTTTAACCCCCTCCCATACCCCTTACCAACCCCCCACCCCCACCAAAAACTAATGGTCAGATTCTCGGGTGCCACAGTATTTTTGTGCCAAATTTGGTTAAAATCGGTTCAGCGGTTTTTGAGTTATCGTGTTACAGACGGCAGACAGACAGACAGACAGACAGACAGACAGACAATATAGCACGCTTGATATTTTGTTATAATCCCCTTATAAATACAGAATTTTTAAAGGTTTACCCTAAAAAATCTAAGACGAGGCACCGTCTCAGAACGCTGAAGTTATCAGCAAATTTTTGCAGCCAATTTTGAGAATATCTGAATAGAGCTAACCAAAATACCAGCCGTTGGCGAGGCCGCCGGACTTGCGCCTATGGATTTTTTATCTTTGCGGAAGAATAAAGGTTCTTTTTTTAAATTGCCGTATAATCTAGACAGGAATTCGAAGTACTTATCGGTTATGCGAGGGTGTCTTTCACCCCCACTGAGTTAATAAATTCCGCAAGACATGTTCAAAAACGGTCCCGTCTGTCCATAACAGAAGACTGTCCACATGTCGAACACCTGTAGCAAAATCATATCTTGGTTTGCTATTTATTTTTATTGTTATTAGATTATATTGTTTAAATGCGTTGATGTTATTAAATATAGTTTAAATTGTTATAAAATTCTGCATCTCTCATTGCCAATATTATTTTCGTTTTAATTGCTGCCCACAGCTAGATTTTTTTTGTATTACAGCCAGCGCTATTCAAAGCCTACTTAGTCAAAGTGGAAGACTTTTTAAAACTCTATATCTTGAAGAGGAATCGAGCAAAATAACAAAGTATGCTATATTTTTGGAAAAGTAATTTTAAATTCTTTTTAATGAATTAAAAATATACAGGGTGTCCTATACAAAAAATCAAATTTTCTGTTGATAATTCTTGTACACCGAAACCTCCGAAACGGTAACAGATATCGATATGCGGTTTTCACCATTATGTTTTTGATAAAAATTGAGCTGCGATATTAATTTTCGTCTATCTCTTATGGAAAAGGGCGTTTTCCTTTAAAAGCGTCCAATTTCGCCCACCCTGTACTGAGCAAACGATAAAAATAAAATTCCTGTAAATCAATCAGACCAACAAAGACGTAAAAAACCAAATCGAAAACCCAGATTCAAACAAAACAATATAATTCCGCAACTTTTTTCCTTCCAACCCCCTAAACTTTTACAACCACCCCCATTCCACTCTACCCTTTAACTCCTCGCAATGACCTGCAGTGCATTTAAATTGAAAATTCTTGTTCCTTACCCTAAAAAGGGCATCCGCTGAAAGAAACATTACCGGAGTAGGGCTGGATGGGGAAAGAGAATGAAGAGGAGGAGGGATTGGTTAGGTATGCGACTACGCTGCCCTCTATAATTGAACTGATTGCTTAGACAAATGCACGGCTCAAAGAGAAGCCAGTCTCTTATACGGGTAAGGTTGGATTGGCAAAAGCATTCCGGTGTATGTATTGCGTGGATGTATATACAAGACCGTAGTTCTGTTTTGGTGTAGGTTACTAATTAAATTTAAAGGGAGTTCTTTGAAGGGAAAAAGACAGTTATATTTGTTTTTTCCATTTCCAAAAATAGTAGATATAATAGTACTTTAACCACAAGGGTAGATTAAATGATACTTTAACAGCGAGGATAGGTTAAAAACTTTATTTCTTCTCGCACGTTTTTAATTGCTTCCATTTTTGAAAATTTTTGTATTCCTTTTTGCCACGCCCTTTCTAATTTGAAGTTCAATAAAACACAAGTTTACTTAATCGGCAATGAGTTGCATAGAGGCCACTAGCTTTTTAATTTTAACAGCCGGGTGGTCGGGGTTCAAAGATATTAATAAAAGGGCGCCACGAGATTATACTCTATGAACTCGGCATAAAAGATGTTACTATTAAGTAGACTTCAACACTAACCTCGAACTGTTGAGTGTAACTACCATGAACTTCAAATATACTATAATTACTTGAACTTAAGTGACTCTAACTTAACTATGAGACTAGACTGTAAATAATACTACTAAAAATATTTAAGCAATTTATTAAATATCAAAAGTTAATATTTAAAGAAATGGAAATGCATAAATGTTGAAAAGTAGAATAAAATTTAAATCAAGAAAACTAACTAAAAGTATGACGTCATAATCCCCCTTACTTAAACTAAGTACAATATCCTGGGTGGATTACAAATATCAAACTAAATCTAAACTAAAATTGTACAGTCTTACTCTATTCGATTGTACTTGAAAACTTCCTGCGGCTGAGCTACGGTGTATAGCTACAGGGTGGCTACGGCGGTGCACAGCAGCTCGGTGTACTGTCACTGGAGCCCACGGATGTCAGCAGACGTACGGATGCCGGGCAGGTGTAGGACTTCAAAAGGTGAACATAAAAAACCCTCAACGAGGGTTTATGATGTCCAACGAGTACCTCTACACGGACAACAGGAACGGATGGAATTCTGGACTGTTCTGTGCTACGGTCTGGATCGGTCTTCTTGCTCTTGGAACTATTCGGGGACTTCTTGGGCACGTGGAATCGGGATATCGGTCGGAAAAATTTGGCTATTTAATCCCTTACGGAAATTGGTCGGTGGGCCATGTAAACTCAACAAAATCCAACCACGTCTCTGACCAAATGTGTTTCGGAAGCCTTAATCCTTCTCTAGGAAGACCTGCTATTCACCAACAGGGAATGCTTCACGAAACGGCAGCTAGCTCTTCACGACGATATTCTGACGGTGGATACACAAGAAGTGATGCAAGGATTCGATTTCCTTCACAAAATCAGATTTCAACCGGAAATCTCCCTCCAGGATATAGATAGAGAACTATATATCTTGACTAGTCCAACTCACAAAAAGGCATAAATAAAAAATGATGTTCTAGAATATTTTCTCCTCAACCATATTTCATATCCGGTCAATGAACGAATTAAACTCAGAAATTCCACAATTAAATGAACGAATTGCACACTGCGATCGACATCAAAAATAACCAATTTAACTACGAAATTTTATCTGATAATTATAAAATTTCAATAACCAAAACAAAGGATAAATAAATCCAAAAACATCTGATTTGATCTGACAGTGACAAGTGACGGAGGTGATGATCAAAGATATAGAGAGATGGACAAAAAGCCTACTACTGCTGGTGTGCCTGGTCCAGTGACAATATTGTGTATCTATAGCTGTATATCGCGGTGTATATCGGGTTGCATAATTGTAAAATTTAAATAAAATAATATTTAACAATACAATTATAGTAAACATGATGCAAAAATAATAGTTATTTGCGATAATTTATGAGCTCGCACACAGAGGTCGTTGCGAGGAAATTTGACTGTTACATTTTCATAAGTTATTCGGGATTTAGATGGAAGTAGTTTGGATATGGCGTTTGTCGCCTCAGCCTGAATATCTGTTGGTAATTTACTTATTTCGTTTTGAGCCATTTCTGGCTCCAATTCGATCAGCAATCGTCACGAAAGAGAATTAAAAAATGTTGACTCAAAACTGACAACTAAAGAGACAGCTTTATTTATTTGTCAAATTACATAGAAACCAACACCAACCCAGCACAATATTTTTTTTTACTGGTAATAAATTTTTTGAAATAATAATTTCTGAATATTTTTTAAAATGTCGCTCGCTATGAAAAAAAATATTGTTTTATACACGACGATAAAATTGCATTATCGTCTCCCGAAATTAATTCAAATTAATTAAGAATTCGAACTAGGCGTCTTGTTGTGTTGTGACTATTTTTAAAACCTTTTTCCCATGTCTAAGCTCTGCCACTGCTCCAACTTATTACACACATGAAAACGCACACTAGCGACCCAAAAACAATAAAAGTCCCGAGGTTCGTATATAACCTGGCCTGTCCCATTCCTCTTCGACAAAAGGGCAATAAAATTAATAGATTTCCTTAAAAGGGCGCATCTCGACGCAAGTCAGGTGTACGCCAAAGATAAACTTCCGGTTCTGCTTGGAAAAATTGGGCGACAAATTTTCGATATCCCTTAGGATCGATAACACATCGGTTTAGAAGGAAGTTATTTATCTCTTTATTTTTTTGTTTTTTTTTATTTTTTTATTTATTTATTTTTTTTTTGTTTTTTTTGTGAATTTTTATTTTTAAATCCCATTTAAATAACACAATTTTTTTTAATTGTATTGCTTCTAACAAATCAGCGTGTTGTTGTTGTGATTTTAGGGCATACGTTTATACGAACTTTTTTACTTATTTTTATCTGCAGAATATGCTGCCAAAGTTTCCCGAATATTGTTCGGACCACCCTGTAGATTGTTAATTTACCTTTTAAAAACTATTTAATTATATAGATAAATAATAATATGCAATATTAAACATTTTCATTACCATTTCCATGCAAAGTGAAACTGTTTCTTCTATTATTTTGCCCACTTCTTCCTAAACACGTTGAACACGATGGATCACAAATCACAGATTGCGTGACAAACGGAAATATCAGCCGAAACATAAATTTATAAAAATACATAAAAATATCAGTGGCAAGATTAAAATAACCTATAAACGTTTATCGACAATGTTTGATCTATATTTGTTCTTTTTCTTCCGTTGTATTTTTGTAGATCTCAATCTAGATATCTCAATAAAAATGTATAAAATTATGAGGAAAATACTTAGACACGTATGTGATTTCTCATCACATAACATAAAAGAAGTTCCTATAAACATGAAACTTAAAGCTTTTAAAAAATAGTTTTTAAGCCCTGAGACTGTATGATGCATATAACTCAAGAAAGAAGAATCAATATCACTTATTTGTGTACGCCCTGTATGCTAAGGGCTGGCGAAGGTTAGTCTTGGGTCGAGATTTCCGTATGTAGGAAGAGTACAATGGCGTTTATAATGTACTGAACAAAGAGTGGACAGTAAACACGTTGCCAAACGTATTAAATAAACCGAGAAACTATGCACATCGCTAGGAGACGTGAAAGGGGATATAGCAGATTTGTCGCAGTTGACCGGTCGACCTTGGGTCGATCCAATCAATACCTCTGCCAGTACTTAAAGTTCTAGGGAAAGGTTTACGTCTTGCGTTCAGCTTCACGATTTAATTACGTCTCGTGATACTTAATTTGTTTATTTATTAACGAGTTATTGTAATTTTCCCTATAGCTTGAATTTTTTTAAGTGCAAGCTAGAAACACTTGCATTTTTGGTAAAAATAAGTGGAATTGAGTGGGTGTTCGATATTGGTCGCGCTATTAGAACTCTGAATTCAAAAATCGATATCTCGAAATCTGTTAGAAATAATAGATTGTAGTTTTGTCAAGAACTTCGTTAATATTTCTGCTGTATTTTCTTTGTAGACAGTACGTGAAAATCTTTATCAATAATAAAATTACACGATTGCTGAAAATTGCTATGCTCTAAAAGGAAATGGATGTATTGTTTACAATTTTTGAATGGAAAAAACAACCTTATCGAATTTTTCTTATGTAAACATGTTGTAAAATATCCGATCTTGAAAATAAAAAAAAGTTTCAATATCTAAAGTGGTTCTTGAGTTATGGCCTGTTATGTGTTAAAAAGTTGAGTTTCTAAATTATCGCGATTAGTGACGTTTCCTCGTTATAAAAAAAATGACACCCTAACGATATCCTTATAATTCCATTTCAGATGCTCAGAAACATGTCTAATGATTTTATCTAGTTATCTCTTGAAAAAAAAGTCTTTTAAAAATAAGCGGTTTACGATCTTGATTATACTTTACTTGATAGGGAAAGGCGTGTCGGCAACGCCGCAACAGCAAACCGTCGCGCGTCGCGTCGGTCGGTCGCATTTCTCTCACTCCGTCTTAATAAGATCCCTATGCGATTTACTTTCACACATGTAAACACCGACCCAAAAGTAACAGTTGCCAGCACGGTATATCTAAACATAAACCTAAACAAAAAATGTTTTAAAAAAAATATTTCTAACACAATACAAGTCTAAAAAATAATTCTATTTGATAATATAGCAAGAAAACTTTTTTTTTCATAAATACACTTTTTATTTATTTAATTTTTTATCCGAAATTGACCGTGATTATCGTCGAGAAAAAAAAATTGCTGTGTAGAAAGCCCATGAATTTTTGATCAAGTTTGGAAACAACAATTTACTAAAATACCCGAACCGTGTTGGTTTTTTTCTGGGCTATTTAATAATTTAGACTGTCTTGGCACAACAAAAACACGTAGATTTTTTACGTAATAACTTCTATCGTCGTAAACTGTATTTTTAAGAGTAGAAAATTAGAATAAAAAGGGATGATTTGATCTAAAGGGAAACTCTCAGAGCGCTACACTACGCGCCATCTATAGTACAAATTCCACACGAAGCTAGGGGCGCAAAATTATGGGCTACAGGTTGCTGTAAAGTAATTTCTCTCATATTGATTGTAGAAAAAGCGGTATTTTCAATAGAAATTAAAATCATTTTCCCCGTGCATTTTTCTTAAATATTCCCCATATAATTTTGCATATAAAACAAGAACGATATTTATTTCATAGCCATAGCTGACGCCGTTTTTTTATCGATTATATTGTAATTGTACATGCACGTCTGGTTTCAGAATTAAATTATTATTTTTTTATTAACGTAAGTAATAATATTATTATTAATAACCAATTCAGGCCGTTATAAAAAACAAATATTTGAATTATGGCATGTTTTAGTTGCTAACCAACTGTTTATTGTTCAGACTGAAAGCAAGTATGTAAAGATATGTTTTAAGATACAATACATATAAAGTAAAAAACATTTAAATATTTCAAAAATTGAAAAATATTTTAGTAATATTCTATATACCAAAAAAACCATTCTTGAAGTCAAATATCGACATAAATACATTCTTTTCATAATTTTTGAATGGTAGTTACCCTTTTTGTCGATGTAGATGCTGACACTTTTCTAAAGGCTGATTTTTTGGACGGTTTCAGTTTGAGCAGTTCTTCGATGGAATGGCTATTTCTTTTTGGTCGGTTTGCCATGTTTCCTTCTTGTTGTTTCACTAGAAAAATAAGACATGGTTTTTATTCCCTACAAAATGTCTGTTATGTACAATAACCTTTTTTATTTTTGGAAATAAAGTTACTTATTAAGAAAAAACAAATTGTAGGTTTTATAATATGAGACAACCTGTATATTAGAAGTGTATTAGAGGAGTATTTTTATCTGATTTCAAAAAATATATCATACATGCCCTTTCGAAAAAAATATTTGTGTGATATGAAATATACCGAGTGCGTCTCAAAAGTGGCTCACCCCTATAACTTTTTTATTTTTTCAGTAAAAAAAAACGAGATTTGGTAAGTTAGTATATGACATAAATTAGGATTGATTAACGTATTCAATTGTTTTTGATCACATCCTGTTTCAACGGAAATGACTACAACTTTTGATTTTTAGATGATTTTTATTATATAAAAAATGACATTCTGAATCGAATGAGATATTATATGTCAACTTTTGACATTTTACCATATGGTTTATTTGAAATTGCTACGTGCGATTCATAACGACAATTTGACTCGAAATACCAAGTGTGTGGTATCAAATTATTCGTAAAAAAATGCTTTTCTCAAATATGCTAATGAGCCACCCTCGTTCCATTTGAGAAAATTGAGATATGATTAAAAATACGGTTTGGGCATCTTTTAACCGCTCGGGACAAGACACAAAAAACATTAGACGATCAAATCTATTTTTCCAAGGCTCCTTGATTAAAAATTAGTGTTTTAACACAGCCATGGCACTCTAGATTGAAATTTAAAACACGATTTTTTTAAGAAAAAATGTCAAAAGTTGGTATATGATATGTCATTCTATCCAGAGTGTCATTTTCTATCGAATAAAGAAATAGAGTAAAAATATACCGAGGGTGCCATTTAAAAATCAAAAGTCGTAGTGATTTCCGGTGAAAAAGGAAGTAACCAAAAACAATTGATTACGTCAGTCAATCCTAATTTATGCCATATACTAACATACCAAATCTCGTTTATTTTTTCTGAAAAAATAAAAAAAGTTATAGGGGTGAGACACTTTTGAGACGCGCCCGGTATACCCAGATTATATTTATCTATCCGTTAGGTATTTACCCACCGCCCATCACTGCCTATATGTAATTTTAATATAGTATAGTAGGCACCTTTAATTATGAATGTAATACAATGGTAGTACTTATCAACAATATGTACTGAAAATATTTTAAAATGTTCAAAAATTATCAACCGAAACTTCCAAATTTGGTATTTTTACTGTATACCATTCCGAAACCTCATTTAAGTATCACAAAATCAGCCAGAAGTAATGTTTCGACAACACAATTTACTAAAAATGTAAAATTTAAAAGTTTTAGAATACTGCTAAAATCACCAATTTTAATATGATCATAGTAGACAAATACAAATAAAATTCTTCCTACCATTTTAATCAGTATTCAGCTGTTTACTTCTGGATATCAAGCATTTCCTCTCCCCCCCCCCTACTTCACCTCTCCTTTGTTTATAAAACTTTTTTTCCAACTACTCGAAAAGTTTCCTAATAAGGTATCGATTTTACCACTTGCCGAGTTCCTTCTCTGTTTCTCTCTATATATATCTCTCCCTCTTTGTGGTTTTGTATGTACGGGTGCTTGTTGAGACAAAATTGAGAGATATACTGTTTTTTTTTATTTATTCTTTTTACCTCCGTAGCTATTAAGTATTTAGAAAGAATTGACATATTTAAAATTATCAATAAAATTATATAAAGATTCTTGCCACTTAACTGCTGATATAGAAATTTAATTCTACGCTGTGTTTGTCATAATGCGGATCAACCTGCTCTCACTACCGGTTTCGGAGTCCTACTCCATCATCAGGTGAGCTTGGGCAGATCCACAAAATGACAACCACAGCGCAGAGATAGTTAATTCCGACTTGTCGGAAAGTGTCGGTTAGATATTAAGTCCCGAACGGGAGATAGCGGCCTGCGTGCAATGGTAGTACTTTCGTACCACCGAGGCGCACTATCGATAGTAAAAGGATGGTAAAAGGCTTTTTTTCAGGCAAGCCAAATTATAAAATAGAAAACAAATTTCTTGCAGTATAGGTATATAATAAAATTATATAAATTAACTTTTTATGGCAACAGAAGTAGTAGTAAATTAAATTTACAAGAACGAAAACCTAGAAAAAATCCAATTGTTCTCAAAATTTAAGCAAAAAACATTTTTTTTGGAAATTTTCGGAAAAAGTAACATAACTCTGTTATTTTGGACTTATTTGAAAAACGGTAAAGAGAAAATATGTTTCTTTTATCGAGATCTACCAGCTCTGAAAATATTTACACTTATTTAAGACTCACCCTGTATATCAAAAGCAACAATGTGCATAAAGTAAAAAATGTAGACACTTCCAACCATTCCAAACTCAGCCATTATCAAAAGAATAAAGCTTTGGCCTTACAACGGTGTTATTACAAATTCCCTCAAAATAAACATTAAAAAAAAGAGACACTGCAAAACGCTGGCTGTGGATAAAAGTTCTCCAAGCCGCTATCGACTTTTTGCACGGGAGGCAAAAAAAGTTTTGCAAAAGTTTTTGGAGGAGGAGGAGGAGGCGGTGGAGAGACAAGTTGCTCTCTCTGCGGGGGAGCGGGGGGTGGCCATAAACTCCCTCCAACTCCGGGAATAATAAAACGAAAATACGATTTCATTATATTCCTCTTTTGTTCTCTCTGTCTGTGTTATTTTTTGTTACCTATTGTCCAATAACAGGTGTAATACAGTTTAATTTTATTTTGTGCATGGTTTGTGTATTTTTTTGGTTTATCTTTTTTTATAAAACTGTCAGTACTAATACAGTAACCAGTGACTAAAGAGAAAAAAGGGTTAAGTACATAAAAGTGTAGTTATCGGTGGGTAATTCTACAAATAAAGATAAAACAAAAAGTTTATATGAACATATATATATATATATATATATATATATATATATATATATATATATATATATATATATATATATATATATATATATATATATATACCCTAAAATGCTTCCCGAGGAAGTTACAGCCCTCGAAAATTTCTTTTTTCGCTTCTATTTTTTTTTCAAAACAACTGTAACACAAAAGGAATAAATTCAAAATAATCACATCAACTTAATATTGACTAGAAAAAAAAACGTAATTCAAATAACAATACTAACAAAAATCATGGTACTTAATCACTTATTCCCATTATTCTGTACTACAAAACGGCGAAGTACCATTAAGTTCTCTAAAAATCGAATTAAGTTTTTTTCTCCATATCCTTACTAGGGGTCGTCATTTTCTTGACAACTTCTTGATCTTGTCTTGATTTCAAGACAAGATCAAGACAAGAAATGATTTTTGGTTTTCAAGACAAGACAAGAAATTACTTCTCAAGATCAAGATTTCTTGACAAGAAATCAAGAAAATCTTGAAATTTTTTGAAAATATAAAATAAAAAAGAAATACTCATTTACTTAGATATTTGTAAAAATATTGTAATTTGTTATATTATCAATATCCATTAATTGATGGATACAAAAATGATTAAGCAAAAATATTTGTACGAAGCAGCACTTTTTCGGATGTTCAATGTCCAAAGTTGACATAAGCACGTCCAAAGTCGGATGTCCAAAGTTGACATACTGTGGGCCAAATTAAATTGAACCTTTTTTAATGCCTAACAATTTTTTAATTTTTAAATGTTTTTTTTTTATAATTTTTGAGATAGGTATGTTATGGCCTACGATATTAGAATAAAAAAAAATTGCAAAGCGCGTCTACTTCAGTGGCATACAGACTTCTTGAATTAACTTAAAACTTTTAAAATAAAAAAAAATAAAACATTTTAATGTACGCCACTGAAGTAGAGTAGATTTTATCATTGTTGTTTTGACTGTTTTTGTCTGTAGTAGTTATTATCACCGTCACTACTGTCAAAGTCACTAATTAAACTTCTACGTCCAGGTGTCTGGGGTGGTAGGCATTCTGAACCAGATTCAATTACGAACGGCTCAGATTTGCTGCTCAACGAACCATCGCAATCACTCATTTTAATGTTAGATAATAATAATAATAATTAACAAAATTATGTAAATCTGATGATTTTGGCTACTGTAGTATAATGAGCCCAAAGTTTTTGAATTTTTTGAAAATTAGATGCCTGACCCTCGATTTTACGCATAAAGCATAAACATCACATTATCCAATCTCACCGCGACTTTTAAACAGGGGGTTCCCCTTTGATAAACGAATTTTAAACGGGGGTTCCCCTTTTGTCAAGATATCAAGAAATTTCAAGATTTGTCGAATCAGGACAAGAAATCAACTCTCAAGAAATGGTCAAGACAAGATTTTTTTTAATTCTTGAAAATATTTCAAGACAAGACAAGAAATTGCTTGTCAAGACAAGATTTCTTGTCTTGCCGATCCCTAATCCTTACCCTTATTTTTTTTACCTTAATTTTAATATTCCCTTACTTTTAATTTCAAATGCCATCTACACTATGAGGTTTAAAACAGAGTTTAGAAAAGACCTTTAGAATCGTGTTAAAAACAGTAAAGATTGTTTTAAACCATAAAAAATAGGTTGTAGCCCAGGTTGTAGCCCTGTTGTTTTATTACCCTTGTAAAAAATAATAAATTTTTACATAATTTGTTAAGATCTGATTACTATATTAATTTTATTTTTAAATTCAATCAAGAATTTTAGAAGAAGAAAATTATGGAGGGAAAATTATAAGCAATATTATCCAATTTAAATTTACAGAAAAATAATTGAGTATATATCTAATACATATCGAACAATTATTGAATCTCTTCACAAACATATTTTCCAGCAGTCATGACATAAAATATATTTTCAAGCTCCAGCTAATATATAATAATGACGGTATATCGTTGATATATCGAAAACTCAGATAACTTTAAAAGTTTTCGAAAACGAATCCAACTTGGGACAGAAAAGAGAACCGAATAACCAAATCGATCTGCTTATTACGAAACTTCGTAAGTTCGCGACGACATCCTCCAG
Source organism: Sitophilus oryzae (assembly GCF_002938485.1). Lineage (NCBI taxonomy): Eukaryota > Metazoa > Arthropoda > Insecta > Coleoptera > Curculionidae > Sitophilus > Sitophilus oryzae. Next base: position 198,876 of record NW_022145737.1, on the reverse strand, counting down.
AAAAGTTTTTAATATTTTCCCGTGTAAACAACATTGATTAAATTGGAAATAATTGAAAGGAAATATTTAAAGCTCTTCAAGATGGAAACTGTATTGGAGATTTTTTGTACATTAATGTTTGAAGCCATGATTATTTTGCAAAATTTTTCGCATTAATATACTATAAAAATTTATTTGGGGGTGTAAATATTTATATTTTTAATAAAACGTTTTTATCATTGACATTACGAGAAATCACGCTTATACTTTTTCAAATTTCCATACCGTTTTCAGAGCCATTTTAGAGAAAATAAAATATAAATAATTAAAACAAAATAACAATCATAAACAATTAAGTTATGAAAAGTTTAATATTTCAAGATTAATAAAGGTTATATTATTCTTCTACTTCCTATCTCTATAAGTAACAAGTGTTTTGACAACTTCAACAAGTATACAGCTGTTCAAAATTCTCAAGAAAAACGGAAACTTTTTCAGTAAAAATTATACACTAACAAATAAACATAACAATCAACATCAAAAACCCTAAAGCCAATCCATTAACCCCTCCCGCCCGGTCAAGATTCATCTAAACAACCCCCTTACCCCCTCCCGCTCCCCGTAAATGTTGCCCCCACGTCGTTCACGTCATCATCTTAAACATAACCTATGAAAACGTAAACACAACTCCGAACCCCTATTGCTACGCTACGCATGCATTGGAAAAGTTTCAAACTACTTTTACCTGATGATGGTCGAGTTTGTGGTGGTCCAAGATGGACGTTGATGGTTCGCGACACCCGTACGACCCGAATCGGCGAGTTAAAGAAAGTTGTAAGAAGTTGGCGGAAAAAAAAGGAGCCCGATATTCGCGATTAAAAACTTTTCAGACAGCGGACCTAGTCCTTGCGGGCGCGGTTGCCGCGTTTCCAAGGATAATTCACTTACCCTTACGATATTTCCCTGTATTGTGATGAACTTTTGTATAATACTGGTTAAAACTATATTAAACTAGTTCTAAATTTGCTTATTTTGTTATTAAATGAGAGTTTTTTAGTATTCTAGTGTTAATCTTTATGGTTGTGGACATAAAACTTTAAGGAAGTGACAATCGTCTATTATAAAGTTATGAATTTATTATGTTTCAAACATTTTGTTTAAAACAAGTGTTTTAAATGCGTTAAGTACACCATTAAAATGTCTTAAACTTGTTTTAAATACAGGGTCGCTGATATGTATGGAAACGGTCGATTTTTGGGTAAAATATACGAGGTACCGCAAAAAGTTAAATAGAAAAATTATATAGGGTTTTTAAATGTCTATTAGCGAGTAATAAATTTAAGTATACAGGGTTGGTCATAAAGTCGTGGCACATTTAATGGAACCCCCTATGTTAGATATAAAAAAAAATCTTATTTTTACGTGAGGAATATTTATTATTTTAAATATATTTTATTAAACACCCTGTATATCTGATTAATAATCAAGATTATGTGCTATGTACTCCAATACAGTCTGCGTAACTTTTTTAAAATCAAAAATTAATCTTGTTGAATGAAATTTTTTAATATTCTAAAAGTGTCGATAAATTTATCGGGGACGTGCATATGGGTTTTCACTGGAATATTAAAAAAAAACATGTGCACCACTGACTTTTTTCTTTTGATATCAAAATTGTGTAGGCCGTTTAATGCCAATTAAAAGTTACCTTCTAATATTTGGTCGAATTCAACCTAATTGTTGAGATAAACGCAATTTTATTAATCACAATTAATAAAATAAAAATAAAAATAAAATTAATAAATTATATATTTGAGCTAATTCATTATTAAATATTATTACTATTAGTTATTATTACTATTAGTCCAACATAAAGCAATTTCAAATAAAAAAATAATGGTATTTAAGATAACTACAAAAAACCCAATTTTAAAAAGTTTTAACATCCTTTAATTCTAAAATTATGCATTTCCATATTTATAGGAACTTTTTTTTCATATTTTTTGATGAGGAATCAATGGGTACTACATGGGTACTTATTTAAAACTCTCGCAAGTTAATTATATTTTTTTTAAAGTTGCTATTAGACTTCGATCAACGCAAATTAATAACATTGCGTTTATCTCATCAAGGAGGCTGAATTCGACCAAATATTAGAAGGTAACTTTTAATTGGCATTAAACTGCTTACACTGTTTTATACAGTGGCGTACATGTTGTTTTTAGAAAAATATTCCAGTGATAACGCATATGCACATAAAAAAAATATTAAAGCGTTAAGGCGGGTTCTCACTTGTCAGTTTCGCTGACGCAGTCTGACTGATTCATTATCAATGAAAAATAAAAATCAACGATTGTATTCACACGTTTCATGTTTTGCTACATTCAGTATTCAGTTGGTCCAAACATTTTGGTGGTGATTTCGCAGACATGAAAATGGTTAAAACAAAATTGAGCTGAAAGGAGATATACATTAAAATAATTAATTAACTTTAACTTGTAAACTGAACAAATCATGAAAATGTAGTTCTCATGCTTCAGTTTCTATTCATTATTCGATAATGATCAGTCAAAAATGAAAAAAGTAGAACTGGCTTTCACTTTAACTGAAAGTACGAATTTACTGATCATTTAACATGAAAATGTGTTCTGACGTTCATTATTTGTTCAGTATCACTGAATCAGTCAGACTGCGTCAGCGAAACTGACAAGTGAGAACCCGCCTTTACATTTAATACAATACCTATTATTATAAAAAATGTGCCGACTGTAAAACTGACCTGATATAACATATTTCAGACCGTTTAAGGAAATTTGGAGGATGTGGCAACGGGACTTTCGAACGTGATGCCAATATGGAGTTGAAAGTTAGAAAATAATATTGTAGTTGCGCAGCGCTTGTAAAATCAATATCAGAGGACTTCGGAAGTGTATATCGTTCTTATTCATATCTCGAAAGTACTTTGTAATGAGTTTTTGAGTGCGCAATCGAAGAATATTAATCCTTTAATAGATTTTTTGGCTTGCACTCCCTTTAAAATGTTTGTAGTAGGAGTTTTAGGGGAGTTGGTTAGATCAAAATATGTCTTATAAAGTTCTTTGCAAGAAAAAACTTAAATTTTATTATGTAAACTTCAGAAAACCTGTAAAATATATCCAACTTATTTTGAAGTTAATTTTAAATCAATATTTATTCTCTACAGTATGTTTTAAAATTATTTCAAACGAACCGGCTTGTTTTTTTTTTACTTTAAAAAATATTTCTCCTTGACTAATAAACATATAATATTATAAACTTTTAATTGCTGGAGAACAAAAATCTTATAAATAATAAAAATTGTGATAAGAAGTTTTGAAAAATTAGATACCTACAGGGTGATTCACGGATCCAAGAAAAAGCTTCATATCAAGTTTATTATTTAAAATCTTAATTATACCGGGTGCGTCTCAAAAGTGGCTCACGGCACCCCTATAACTTTTTTAATTTTTTCAGATAAAAAAACGAGATTTGGTATGTTAGTATATGACATAAATTAGGATTAATTGACGCATTCAATTGTTTTCGGTCACTTCCTGTTTCACCGGAAATTACTAAAACTTTTGATTTTCTGTATAGAATAACATATCATATGTCAACTTTTGACATTTTCGCATATGGTTTATTTAAATTGTAACATACGATTCATAACGACAATTTGACTCGAAATACCAAAAGTGTGTGGTACCAAATTATTCAAAATTAAATGCTTTTTCCAAATATATGCTAATGAGCCACCATTGTTCCGTTTGAAAAAATTGAAATATGATTAAAAATGCGATTTGGGCATCTTTTAACTGACCAGGACAAGACACGAAAAACATTAGACGATCAAATCTATTTTTCCAAGACTCCTTGTTTAAAAGATAGTGTTTTTAACACAGCCATGGCACTCTAGATTGAAATTTAAAATACGATTTTTTTAAAGTGAAAATGTCAAAATTTGACATATGATGTCATTCTATTCAGAGTCGTTTTCTATCGAATAAAGTAGAAATATACCGAGGGTGCCATTTAAAATCAAAAGTTGTAGTCATTTCCGGTAAAACAGGAAGTGACCAAAACACTTGAATACGTCAATCAATCCTAATTTATGTTATATACAATGACTAAAGAATCCAAGGACAAATGTGCCGATGTCACCAAACAGTGCCGTGGCACATATTTTTCTTAACCTAGCTGTTTGAAGCAATATTTATATTTTTTGATAATTGTTTTGACTGCGCCTATGGATTATCATACTAATTAATTACGAAAAAAACGTATTAAAATGTTAACAAAAGGTACAAAACTAGTATCGACGAATAGCACATATCAAGTACATATAGATGTTAATTGAAATTGAAGTATAATTATCGCATTCAATAAGAAAAAGCTAAAAAGTTGGAGTGGACTGTTTATTTACCTATGAAACTAAGTCCTGGCTCTTTCTTATCGCTGCTGCTTTTAAACCTAACCTAACTAAACAACTTATCACCATTGTAATAAAGTTTATACAAAGTTTACTACACACAAACTATTAAAAATCGCTATAATTGTCGCTGGTGACCAAATGATGACTCATTGTTTGCCATCAAAAGAATGGCCTCTAAGGTCACAAATTCTGCTGCAGCCCGTATATGAGCGTTACATGTCCTTATATTCTTTAGTCATTGGTTATACAATACTAACATACCAAATCTCGTTTATGGAGTGAGTCACTTTCGAGACGCACCCGGTATAGGTATTTGATCCCCAATGGATTATAACTTGAAATACCCAAACTAGAAATTCAATAATTTCATAATCTATACCTTGAGGGTTTTGAATCGATATTTAATTTCTTTTTGTAAAAATGCAAAAATAAAAAACTATTTAACTGAAAATATGCTTTATTTCAATACAACTAAAATACACTAACTTAAAATACAACGAAACGTATAATATTTAAATAAATCAGTACTAATAAAGTATATATAATGCACAAAAAAGAAAACATTTAATTACGCTACATTAGGGTATCAATTTGTTACATATGTAGTTCAAAGCGCGAGACATCAAGACAACACCCTGTGCGTAACGTGTTCAGTATATAGTTCTTTATGTAAACCTCGGTTATATCACAACGAAAAAACAAAGTAAAGAAAAACGTACGGTTACGTACTAAAAAGAACAACAATATAGTCAATTATCTTTATAATAATAATTCTTTTTTTTTTAAATTGAGTATAAAATATGTAGATGATACAATGTATCTACCATAGCTACACGTGTGTTGAGTTCATTCTCTTTGTTTTAAGAAGAATAGTGATATAATGATAAAAAATAAGACATCCTATACAGTACAGCCCGTTAATCTTAGTTTAATAAGCTATATCAAAAAAAATGTTTTCAAAAAAAATAAAAATATGTTTATTTGACCTACTTTACCATTCTGTTATAATACAGGGTAATTCAAAGTCCATCTATTTGATTTATTTTCAGCGTGTGTTGCCGCTTCATATTAAAAGTAATAGCATCTTTGTTATTTTAAATGGAACACCCGGTATATTATTACATTTTTCATAATTTTTCTATTGCCCTATTCTGTTCACCTACCTCATAGTTTTTGAGATAAAAAATAAAACATGTGTAATATACAGGGTGTCCCAGAAATAAGTGCAAGTATTTTAAGGAGTGGTAGATCTCGAAAAAAGAAACATATTTTCTCTTTATCGTTTTTCAAATAAGTCCAAAATAACGGAGTTATTTTACTTTGAAATTTTCCAAAAAAAATGATTTTTGTTAAAATTTTAAGAACCACTGGACCTTTTCTGGATTTTCTGTCTTTATTTATTTTTATTTATTTTTCCGTCATATTATCAAGAAAAAAAATTTTCTAATTAAAAACTAACAAAAAATCAAAGAAAAAATTCAAAAAATTCCGAATTTTCAAAAAAAAAATTTTCGCGAAAAAATCCTCATAGGCGTGTTTCTGGGGTTGACTATATTACATATACTAGTTATAATTTCATCTCAAGAATTTCGTTACCATGACAAATTTAGAAATTTAGCAAGTAAAATAATTGATACTTACAAAGTTTGAATATTTGTCATGGTAATGATTTTCCTTAAACGAAACAATTATAATATAAATAGAATTATTATCTTTTAAATGGCTTTAATGAAGAAACCAGAAGGTTTATGTATTTTTTTACGATTTTTTATACGATTATACGATATTTTAAATAATATACTTGGGGTTGAATTTAAAATAACAAATATTTGAGCAGTTTTATAATAAACGGAATATATATTTTTTTGATCTCCCTGTGTGATATTCAAACGGTTTTTTAGACATATCGAATATAACCAATCCAAACCGACTTATCTAATATGCCGAATTGGAACGGATATTTTATTTTTTTTATCTCAAAAACTAGTAGAGATAGATAAAGGTTGGTATAATAGAAAAATTATGAGATATCAAAGTAGTTTCCAAAAATGTAATAATATACCGGGTGTTCCATTTAAAATAACAAAGATACTACCAATTTTGAAATGAAGCGGCAACACTGTAACGCTGAAAATAATTTAGACAGATGAAGCGGGTGCCTTTGTGTAAAAACCCGAATTTTCAAAAAAATCCTATCACTGGTTCTCCAAAAACGCCTAACCAAACACGATCACCGTGAATCGCCCTGTATAAAAATTATCCTAGATGATAACTTTCCTGAATAAAATAATTTATAAAATTCTAGTTCAAAAAATATGTTTCAGTAAATTTAGATTCCTTATTAAATGATAAATGAAAAATTCCTTTCATATAAAAAACATTTTGTTTAATTCTAGTACACCCTGTAGAATAAACACTTCAAATCAATCACTATTCTCCTTAAAACCCCTTATTTTTCCTTTATACAGAGACCAAAAACGAGAACTTATGTTTCCAAGTATGTAGAAACCTAGAATTCTCTGTAGTAATTCAAATATCTCTTCAGGATCAGTGGCAGCGGCAACTCCTGAATTTTGGCCTTCATGTGTTCAGTAAATGGGCTCTGATACATTTTCAATTCATTGTCAACTTGTTTCGTATCTTCTTCAGTGTCAAATTCACTGCTGTTATCTAGAAAAAACAAAAATATAATAATATACCACATCAATTATAATACAGATTATACAGATTATAAACTTTGTTTTTTCTTTATTGTTTTTCGTGGCTCCAATTTTCGGAATCGGGCACTAGTTAGGTTACTAGTTTACATAGCACGCCCACTTATGGCCTGTAAAATTGTTCACAGCGCCTGACCGGCACAGTTATTAGAGAGATATCGGAAAACCGAATAGCGTCATGCAGTATTTACGCGTACCTTATCATGGTTACGATATGCGCGAGTCAATTTTTAACGCAACACCCGCTAATAACGTTACCGCCTGACGTAATATGCGGATCAATTACACCAAACGCTATTTCTAAATAACGTTTAAAAATTGCTTAAATGGGCATGTGCGGGTATTTGACAACCGGGGCCGGCCGGCGAGATCTTTTATTTTAGGTTATGTTTGAATCGTTTTGAATTATTACTTTAGTTTTATTAGGTAATTTGATATTTAAGTAGCTGGGATTAGTTTTAATTAAATAAATATGCCCCAAAATATGGATTCCACTATTCTTCCAATATTAAAGAACCAATAAAGAGGCTTAGGTTTACAGCAGATGACGACTTAGCCCAAGGACTGTATATATTCTAAAGGACTGTTCGATCGCGTCAAATCGCCGCTGTCGTAGGCGCCGTGGAATGTTACGTCACGCGCTGACCAGCACTCCACAGTGCGGCGGATGGTTATTCTAGCGGGACAAAATCTCAAGAGCAATGTTTGGGACTTAAAATCTAAGAACGTAGCAAATGGTCTAATATATAGCAACTATATGGTTAAATTTATTTATTTATTAACAACTTAATTTATTAATAAATAAATACAGGATAATAAAACTATGATATTATTCGTACATGACACACAAAAACCGTATTGTAAACTATTACCAAATACATAAACTTATGATATCAAAAAACTCTTTAGCAGTTTTTTTTTTATTTAATTTGTAATCTTGTGACACCCTCTATAATTTATTTTATAAAAATATATTTTATTTTGAAAATAATAAATAAGATAGATATTTTAATTTTAATGTTAACACTCGGTAATTGTAAATTCATATATAGTAAGTATCTAAGACAATTTTTTAAACTCAGTGTCTTTTGATGGAGTTGTTTTGTTTTTATACTATCCGATTGAAATGAATCTTTTTGGGCATTCATCTGTTAAGCTTGAACTCCCTGTGACTGTAACTACCTGTGTTGGTAACTATTGGTAACTCAAAAGATCTACATCATTCAATATATCGATATTTGAAAAAAAAAGTGAAAGTTTGATATCTGCAGAACAAAGGCAGGAAGGATTTTAACAAATAATACACGTACAGTAGAAAAGTACATACCTTTAGCAATCTTCAACATAATTTGGCTTTCTAATAAAATGTATGAGCACTTGTAAATATTTTGTTTTCGTATGATCTCTGCCTTGCTGAGCAGAAAACGACCAAATTTGGTTGATAAAAGTGTATCGAAATACAAAGAATATTCATGCATTTTTGTATCAATTGGAATGTCTACTATTTATTCTTATCAGTACACATTTTTTGGCTTATTTCTAACCAAACGCTTTTGTCCCGCTAAATTTATCTTTCAACGCACTGTGCGCTCGTCCGTCAAATGCAAAAATAACTGTCACTGTCTAAAATCTTTAGCGCCAACTACAACTCGGTCAGTAGATGACGTAAAAAAATTGACAGTGCAGGAAGATAGGAATCGAACTATCCTTATCTCTATAGTATCCTTGGACTTAACCCTTCTAAGAGAATTTGTTACTTGTTGCCCTAAACCCACTGGCAGACGTTGAACAATAAAGCACTGGAAATAAGCACTTTAGCCCTTTAGTTTTAAAATACCTAGTAAACAAAACAATTTCAAGTTTTAAATTCAAAGTTAGGTTAAGTTTAAATAGCGGACGCGACGCGAACAGAATTCTTTCCGATCCGATAACTATAAATGAAGAGAGTTAATAGCACCTCACGTAAAGGAAATAACACCTGGCCTTATTAACGTCCATGCACGCTATGCGGTTTAGCGATATCTCTCTATTACGCTGTTTATTGTTATTTTACGCGAGTTTATTTTTGCGCACAGGAAATTTTACTCGTTTGCACATCGCCATAAAAAACAATTTTCGTACCACGAATTAGGGACAAGATTTTTATCTGTATACTTATAGGATACCTAATCTGTGATTATACACTCAAATGCAAAAAACGCAACAGAGAAATTTTTGGACAAATTTTTATTTCAAAGTGTTATGTTTTTGCTAGTAGTACGCTGTTCCTAGCCTACTACTATAATTTTTAGACCATATAATCCTAAGCGGCAGCCTAACATGATTTGTTCTCTTACTATCTCCGGTTAGAGAGAAGATAGAAAGTTGCGATTTGCGCTGATATTTTGGAAATTTTGTGCTCTAGTTAACTGTGTAAAAAGAAACATAACCTACTATTTATTTTTTTATGCAAAAGCGCAATATCTGTTTGATGTCAAACAGCGCCCTCTAGCTACCACGAAAAAAATTATGGAAACGAAATTTATACTGGAGATCATTGAGGAAGAAAAGCTCTTTTAAACGAGCCCTCGTTTGTTTAAATCGGGTAACCTAAACCAGAGTTATCCGTGCTTAAATAAAAGCAAGTGTAACCTTCCCCCACCACTTTATTTTATGAGATAGAGAAAAATACTCTATATCAAAAAAATTACAAATTTCTTCATGATTACAATAGTAATATTTAAAATACCTGTTCACCTGCATATTTTTGAGAAAACCCCTGTTTTCTGATTGGCTATCAGAAAAACGCCCCCTAGTGGACATTTTTTAAACATGAAAATAATTTCCAGCGATTTCTCTTGGTCGATTTACTTATTAGAATTTTTTTCCCAAAGTTATACGATAAGTAGTTTCTGAGATACAGCCGGCGTCTATTCTTAGTTGGCCACTCGGTACAACTAACCTTGATTATGGCTACGGGACCGACAATCCATCCTTCTCAGCTTGGCCACGCGACGCGTGCCTCGTTTTTGACGTTTCTCCAGGCCGGAAGTGGCTTGTTCCTCGTCGCAACTAGAGATGGCGTCCAGTTTCATGTTATCACCCTCTTCATCTTCGTCGTCATCATCTGAAGAATCTCTGGCTTCGATAATTTCGTCGCCCAGACCGCTGTCAAATTTTTCTCTTTTTCCGTTGGACTTTGACGGAGCTGCGCTGGTCGATGGGTTGTTGGAGCCCATAGCCTCACTGAAAAGATAATAGTAGTAGAGAAGAATAGATCTTAAGACCTTTTGTATGTCTAATTTCAGAAAATGATTAAGTATGGTAATCGGAAAACAATAATTTCTGATACACGTGATCAACTTTAAGTGACAAGCGATGGCGACCGCGCTGCCAGATTGTGGTGGATTTATGAGATGAAGTTTAATTTAAAATTAACAAACAATATATTTATTATATCATTTTTTAAAGAGTTTTTCCGTTTTATTTTTAATTTAATAACTAATATTTTAGTGATTAATTGATTTATTTGTTTTATAGCTTATTTTACTTATTACATATTGGCAAAAACTAGTTCATTATGAAGATTATTATAAGCGTTATTATGGGTTATTTATTTATTGATGTACGTCTTACACCTTAACGCCATAAATGGTAATAACAAATAAGAGGATGCTAGTAATGCACAAACTGATAATCACAGAATTTAATAAAAACTAACTTTGAAAGTGGTATAATGTGCTTATCAAACAAACTTACTTTTCTGACTGCAGTCAAGGGTTATAAAGGACCTTTATTGTCACGTTCTTGTTCAAAATAGTTAAAAAAAAACAGGAAAGCTACAAGCTCTTTGCTTCGACTGTTTAAATGCTTCGGCATATTTTTAACACGCAATTTCAAGAAATGCAATACGAAAACTCGAAAATTTAATTCTTAAAAGAACTGTTTGTGCTTAAAAGTGCAATTTAAAAAAAAAGACTATGAAAATAGGCAAAAAAACGAGAATTGCTCACAAATATTCAACAACAACACGATATTATTCAAAATAATGACTGACACTAACATAATTGTCAAATAATAAAAGACAACATTGCTGAACACGGCGCAATGTGACCAACATAGCGGTAATAAAATTCGATTTAAACTAATTTTTGCAGCTTTAATCTAAATAAAATATCTGTTACAATCATTTGCTCTATGAAGTAAAATGAAGAGCTGCTCGATATCTTTTTATATATATCTTATTATATTTTTAGAAAGCTCATAACAAGACAAATAAAATAAAAAATAAAAAATAATACAAAAGTATCCTATTTAAAAAAAAACATAAGTTTGAGTCATATTTCAAAAATGACAGCTCTCAGCTAAAACTAGTTACTCACTCTTTGTTCTGCATTTCATTCTGACCTCCCTCCACCTCTCTCTGTGCATTCTCCTCGTTCTCGTTCTCCTGGTTATCCTGACTGGCCATTTCCTCGACCAAATCATCCCTTTGCCGTTCCAAACTTGCCCTCTCCCTTCTGAGCACTTCGAGACATTCCACAAGCACGTCACTGATGTCATTTATAGTGTCCAGAGACTGTTCCCCTTCCGGACGACCCTGGTTGGCTTCGTTGCGGTTTTGCGGATCGGGGTGGTGTTCAATAACGGCTCTGACCTCTTGAGAAGTCGGTGCCTCAGCAGTGCTGTGTTTAAAATATTTTTAAACCATTAAACTTGGTGAGAAAATTTGAAACGCCCTGTGGAATATGTTAAAAATGCAAGGAAGTTAATATTTATTTTTTATAGAAGACGATAATGCAATTTTATCGTCGTGTATAAAACGTTAGTTAAAGTTACGTTTTAAAAAATATTCAGAAATTATTATTTCAAGGAATTTATTACGAGTAGAAAAAATATTGTACTGGGTTGACGTTGGTTTCTATGTATTTTCACAAATAAATAAAGCTGTCTCTTTAGTTGTCAGTTTTGAGTCAATAATTTTAATTCTCTTTCGTGTCGATTGTGTACAAGATAGCTTAATAGCCGTAAAAAACTCATCGCAACTTTATTAGAATATTTTGAAAGGGAAAGCGGTAGTAATGGCCCTTTAGTGCTGTTAAGATGAGTTTTGTTGATGTAAATAATAACTGTTTATATATTTATAATTAATTTATTTTTGTTTCCTGAAATATTTTGATTAAAAGAAAATGTGTAACAGTGGGCAACGCTGTGTAAAAGTTTATTTGGTATGAACTGTAGATGATAAAATAATAATCTGCAAATTCCTTGTTTTGTTAACATATTCCACAGCCGTTTTTTTTTCGATCATACGGTATTTATCCAAGAACAGTTAACCTAATAGGACTGCTCATTCAGCCAAAAGTGTCCGCCAGGTGCATGCGAAAACTACTCGCTTTGTGACGTCATTGTAGCCCTTGTCATGGTTATCAGTCCTTATCCGGCAACCAATAATACACACACGTGCATTATTGGTTACCGAATGCAAAACGTTCATTATTTAGTTTATTTATTTAAACACCTTATATGTATGTAGTATAGAAAATTAACTGTATAAATCGTATTAAATACTCGGATAATGCATTTTTAAGAACAGCACTTCCCAGCATCACCTTTTGCAAGCATTCTTTTTAGAGTACTTCCATATTTTGCTTTAAAATAATTAATAAACAAAATCGTGGGCACTTAGTATGCACTTTGTCACAATCCACAACACAAAATGAACGTATTTATACACTCTATAGCTCTAAAAACTTTAAAGACACCTTTTTCACATTTAAAATTGACAAAATAATTAACTCAAAATTTCTCAGCTGTTATTTTTATAAGTTTACCATAGGCAACTAATAATACACACTATCATGACAAGGCCACGAAGGCTTTGACAAGGGCTACAATGACGTCACAACTGTCAGCTGAAGCGCGGGAAGAGGCGAACGTAAGTCTTTATCTCCTTAAATTATCCCTTTTTTCACAGCCTTGATTTTTCCTAGACCTTGAGAAAATTCCCTAGAACTGGCAACTCTGTTACGAAAATAAATATTTACCGTTTTAATTAGACCGTTACCGAGTAAATAAATAACTTATTTTTAGATTAAAATACTTTGGATATACACAAAGAAACCATCAATTATAAATTACTTGGCTAAACAATGGGTTGTGATAAGCACTGTTTTTTCTTGCTAGCATGATAAACGCTGATAAATTACATACGATCAATAAAAAAACGGCGTGCAGTCACCTCTGAAAACACATTCGATGATAATTTCTGTCTTTTAATTGTGTTAATTTAAATTTTTGTTTTTTATTGTATCCCGATGTGTCATTGATTATTAATCTATACTAATACCGTATGATCGAATAAAAACGGCGTCAACGATGGCTACGAAATGAATCGCTGTCATTTTATATGTAAAATTATATGGGAAATGTCACCGATTGTCATTTCCCAGCCAACTGGACGCCGTTTTTTTGCGATCATACGGTATATAAAATCCTTAAGTGACTGACTCACTGATTAATCACGATCCTGCTCAAACCACTCAACGTAAGAAGCTCAATTTTGGCACACAGGTTAATTCTAGGGTGTAGAGGTTCGATAAGAGGGGATTTTTCGAAATTCAACCAAACCAAACCCCTCAAATATTAAAAAAATGTATACAGGGTGTTTCGAAAAATCTGGTCATTGATTAATCACGATCCTGCTTAAAGCGCTTGACGTAAAAAGCTGATGTTTGGAAAACAGATTGACTTTAGGGTGTAGAGGTTCGATAAGAAGAGATTTTTCGAAACTCGAATTCTAAGGGGGTGAAACCACCCTTAAAAACCGGTGAGTTTTTCGGATAAAACTCTTAAACACGTATACTTTATTTTGTTGTTTTACATATTTTAAGATTTTTTAAAAATTTATACAGGGTGTTTCATAAAATACGACCATTGAGTAATCACGATTTTGCCTAAACTGCTTGACGTTTAAAGCTGATTTTTGGCAAACGGATTGACTGTGGGGTGTAGAGGTTCGATAAGGAGGGGTTTCACGAATCTCAATTTCGAAGAGGGTGAAAACGCCCCTCAAATATTACAATATTTGTTATTTAAAAAACGGTTAGTCTTTCGGGAAAACGCTTGGACACGCATAATTTATTTTGTTTTTTTACATATTTTGAAATTTTTTAAAAAATCATACAGGGTGTTCCAAAAAGTTGGGTAATTGATTAACCACGATTCTGCTTAAACTGCTTGACGTAAAAAGCTTATTTTTGCAAACGGATTTTTCGAAAGTCAAATTCCAACAAGATGAAACTACCCCTCAAATATTACCAAGTTATATAATAATATAGCCATATTCTTTTTTCTCATGCTGTCATAAATGTGAAAAAATTTTATCCAGTTTGTATGTTAATGGAAATTCTTGCTTTACTTTATCATCACCATTACAAATGATTAATTCAACGCGAACGAAGTGGCGGGTACACGCTAGTACGTATGTATATAAAAGGATCTTTAAAAACCTACCTATGATTTGAGCTTTCTTCAGCTATATTACTATCAACCTCCATAGATTCTTGGTTAGTTCTAGACTCTCTATTTCTTCTGCTTGAACTTGAAGAACTTTCTCTATCTCCACCTCATAAATAATTGAATATACAAAAATTTATAACAAACAAATAAAAAGGAAGTACTTTAGGAAGTTACTATTATAAAAATAAAAGTCTTACTTGATCTCCTACCCCCCATTCCTAAAAAGAAACTAAATATTCCGCCATCGTCGCTTCTAAAACTTGCACGACCTGCATTGTGATTTCTGTCACCCCCTACAAAAATCAATAAACGATAAATTTTAAAGATATGGGAAAATCAATAAAAAACTCATTAAAATTAATAATAACCACCTATCAAAGAATGAAATCAAAATTGTATTACTTTTTGATTTTTAGAAACCATATATTTTCATTTTTTTTGCAATTTTCTCTAAAACGATATAGAAATTTGGACATGTATAAACGGGATTAACCATTTTAGAACAAGCAAAAATTTTTATGAAGAATGCATCTTTCTCAAAATATCGATAATAAAAAAGTTTGGGGCCTCTTGTAAAGACAATCCGGGAACATACTGTATAGTAGCCTTGTATATGAATTTTTAAAGTAGCTCAACCTAAGACGTTTATGGATGTAAAGCACCAGATGGCGGGGCGTATTTCACAGTCTTTTACTACAGAAAAATATTTTTTGTTACTCTGAATTTTGAAGCGACCAATAAAAACAGAGAAAATAAAAATCGATAATTTTCGGACTGTGCCAATTGGTTACTAATCGACCAGATACTTTTTGTCTATTAGATATGCTATAAAAGCTGGTAATTATACAATTCGACCATTGTAAATACTCGATAAATTCCGCAAGGCCGACGAGGCCGATGCTTTTCACTGATAAGAAAAAAATATGTTTATTTAGGTAATTTTCGAGATATTTTTCTTTCTGAATGCACATTTTTAAAGTATTTTATATTCTTTGTCCGCTTGATCTATTATACTGGTCGCACGTATCGAAGTTCTGTTTCTTCTAGTTTTAAAAAATGTTCATATTTCTTTGTAGTTGTAGTGGTTGTAGTGTAAAATTAGATTAATTTTATTAAGTTTAATTATAATGTTTAGTGTAGAATACCAGAAATAGTTTAGTAGTGTTTTTATAGTTTATTATTTTGTAGTTAAGTAGTAGGTGAAGGGATAATTTGGTTATTTTTTCTTTTTTGTTTGATTAATTAGTAAGTTTGATAATTTTTTCAGGGTAGAATACAAGAAGTAGTTGTGTAGTGTTTTTATAAGATATTATATTAGTTTATTTTGTAGATGAGCTTTTGGGTATATTTTCTTTTGTTTTTCTTCTTCTAATTGTAATAATTCTATTAAGTATTATGATAGATACACTATATCTTCCTTCAACTTCGTTGAAAAGTGCGTTATCATATAATTTTGGTTTTCTGGTAGTAGAATATACGAAAAAAAAATCTGATCAAATCTATTTTAAATTAAATTAATCGAGTCTTATTAATCAAATTAATCTAGTCAAATAGTAATAACAGTTAGTTTCTATTAGTTTCTAAATACTATACAGGGTGAGTTTCCTACGATCGATGTTCTCTATGGGTATCTCGGAAACTACTGGAGATAGAGAGTCGGTTAAATGGGGAAAGAATAATTTCAGTTTTGTAGGGTCATAAATATGCGCCTTTCGGATTTTTCGGAGAAGTTCAAAGCTTACTAGATATTTCGAAAAAAACAAATTTTGGCTATTTTAAAACTTTTCTCTAATTCCATTATAACCTACCGTATCATCGAATAAAAACGGCGTCAACGATGGCTATGAAATGAAGATCGCTGTCATTTTATATGTAAAATTATATGGGAAATATCATCGATTGTCATTTCATAGCCATCGCTGACTCCATTTTTATTCGATCATATGGTATTTTAGACAAAAAGTTTCAGATAAAAGTTGTAGATAATCACATACCTAATGAGTTTGTGTTTCCTGTTTTTTTTTCTAAAGCCTGTCATTTTTGACATATGACACAAACATTATATTTTTTTTTAAATGGTTGTTGATTATATATAGTTGGCCATGACTTCATAAAAAGCGCCGTTTTTTTAAGCTTTTCAGCGATATAGGTATATGTTTTTTTCGAAAAATTACAAGTTATAGCCAATTCTTTTCTCTCTTGACTAATTTCCATACCAATAATACCATGCCAATTAGTTGGCATCAAAAATGTAAAAAGTTTTATGTTTTCAAAAAAAATATCGTAAAACACACAATTTAGAATAAAATAATCTTAGAATGAAATGATTCTTTTATAAACCTGCATTAAATCAAATTAAAATAGGTATGCAACTTTTTTTTAAATATTAGCATTATCATAAATTATTATAAATAATGTACCAACATATTG
Source organism: Sitophilus oryzae (assembly GCF_002938485.1). Lineage (NCBI taxonomy): Eukaryota > Metazoa > Arthropoda > Insecta > Coleoptera > Curculionidae > Sitophilus > Sitophilus oryzae. The sequence continues at coordinate 181,800 of NW_022145737.1, read as the reverse complement.
AAATAATAATTCCTTTGTTAATACGGTTTAGAATTCTAAACCGTATTAAATAACAGGCAAAAATAATCCACAATTTACAATAAAATAAAAGTTTCGTTTAAATTTCTTAATCAGCTGATCACTATTAAAGTTCGCAGAAACCCGGGGCTATATTATTACATTACTCTGAGGAAAATAACGAAAATAATCGATATTTTTGACTCCGCCCCGAAAGGTTCACGATTTGTCCTCCAGTTGGCAGCACATTTTGTCTAGTCGGTTGAACAACTTTAAGAATACATAAACAAGGATAGTAGGCTATACCCGGTAGGTAAATTCCAGCTTTTATTGAAATTTAACATTTCTTCTTCATTTTGGAACCTCCGCGTCGTACGAGACGCGCCACCCTGTAGAGAGTGTTACATATTGTAAATACAATGTGAAACAAATGTCATGTTTTATATAGAAAATTTGTAAAAGTAACAAAAAAAAAATTATCCGAAAACTACAATTTAAAGAAAAAAATTATATCCAAATCAAATCAATAATTACCAATTCTAACGTGTCTGTCCTCATCTGAACTCTCATCATCATCAAACAACGGCACAACAAGCCTCTTCAACACTCTTTTTCTTTTGGGCTCTTTGGATGGAGCCCTGAACTTCACCCTCTTTGCTGGGGGATGGTCAATTTCTATATTTCTTCTCAGTATATTCCGTACCACTGCTCTGCATAACACTTGCAGGGACAGTGGTTCAATTTCAACTAAACCGAAGAAAACAAATGGTAAAAAAATGTCTAAGAACAATTTTTATTTTACAATTTTATCCTTACTTGGATGGACAAAGTCCTGAAAGTCTTCTGGAGGTAAAATAAGTGAGGCAAACGAGACGGGTAGTAGCGATTTTGCTTTCCATTCTGCTTTAGTTGTTCTGGAAAAATATATTCATTCAAAATGTGTAAAAAATAGCCAAATATGGGCATTTTTGACTTTTTTCCATGCATATAGTCATGGAAAATGACAATTTTATTAAAACTGCTTTGATTTACTAACTAAAAGGCATAGAATAAAAAAATATAGGCTATTGTATCCTTAAAAGAACAGTAATGGATGTAATGAACGTTTCAACCATTATCAAAAATTGCTCAAAAATAATGGTCCAAAAAAATAATTTTCTCACAAAACCTAAATATCTAAGCCTTGAAATGTGTATATTATATTCGGAATCTACATAAAATTTGCTATAAATTCTGAAATTTTCATAATTTTAGGACTACGTTTACTATTTATTTAAGAAAATTGAAATTGTGCAAAAAAAAACTTTCCATACATACAGTCATGGAAATTGGCGATTTTGTTAAAACCGCTTTAATATTAAAATAGAAACAAAGGTAACAATAATTGTACTTACCTTTTTATTTGAAAAAGTTGGTCATTAATAGGCATAACTAAGACACCTCCAACTTTAATCAAACTCTTCATGTAATCTTTGTACTGTTCTGGACACCCTGCACCACAATAAATCCTATCATACAGTGCAGTACACTCACTAGTAAGACTCAAACAATTCCCTAAATAAAATAAAAACAGTAACTATATACCAAGTATTTATCCCTTGATATTTAATCTTTACCTTGCCTAAATTTCGGTTCGCAAAAATCATACTCATCTAAAGCACCCGAATACCTCTTAAAATCCTCCAGTTTCCTGTTGGCATACAAAATGACATCTTCATGAAGCTCAATCCCGTGATTTACCCCGTTTGTTCCCAGGATTAGTCCGACCATGGTGCTGAGATACCCTGTTCCAGAGCCTAAGTTCAGAAAGGACAGTCCTGGAGCTAGGCAAAGCCCTTCCATGACCTCTGAATAGATGCAGGGTGCTGACAGGTGTAGATTTCCACTTTTCCATGCCAAATCCTTGTAAGCATTTCCTCTGAACTCCGGTAGAAAGTATTCGGCTCTATCTACTGCCCTGAATACTCGTTCTATTTGTGCTGATTTAATATAATCTGCTTCAAGTAGATTATCAATAAGATCGTCATTATTGCGTCCCGAACTCACAGCTCCCCCCATTTTACACCGGCTTTGCACTAATTAACGAATAAATCGGAGTAAGTACATTTAAATATGGTTGTTTATTGATAACTGCGCCACTTGACAAAAATATTTCTAATTGACATCGTCTTACCTTAATGGATGTATAGAAAATCGTACAGATTTTTTGGACATATAATAGTCAACAACAGTATCTAAATACTCGTTGGTAACATCACTGTATAACTTAGTTAATATTAGGATATTTATATAATCCCATCTACGTTCTATCCGTTCTATGCACGGTATTTTTATTTATTGAGATAGGTAATCACAAAAAAACGTCAAAGTCGAATCTGCTCAAAACAACCAATTTCCAGCTGTTTTTATAAAACGATGTTGCCATTTTCGATATCGATAGTTATAAATGAACTAATTTCACAACACTTTAACTTGAAATCATATTATATCATTTTGCCTATATTTATTTATGTTTTAATATTTTCCAAATATTGTTGATTGTTTTTCTGAATAGAAAACCAAGGATTGTTATTCTTTACCTTATTAGGTAAGGACGACTAGCTTGGCAACACTGACGAAAAAAAAAATAAAATAAGCGCGTGCGTTTTGCATTTATTCCGCCTGCCATCTTTAGATTTATTATCTCTGAAATGTAGAATACTTTCTCCTTGAATTTAATTTTCTATACAAAAGCATACGAATTCGTTTTATATCAAAATTGATTATTTTAGTATCTTAAACGATATTATAATATTGATTTTCTTGTTTTAAAATGCTCAACAACGCCATCTTATTATTAACGGTTCCGTATCCGACACTCTCCGTCGGTAATTTGAAATTTACCACAACGGTGCGATAGTAATCCTCATCGTAAAAAAATTACTGGTCTTTATTAACGGTGTATTTTAGTGTAAGCGTATTAAATAATTGTAATATTTTTGAATAATGCTAAAATAAATTTAGTGCGGCGGGAAAATTACACAGTTTTCCGCACTTCCCCCGCCTACCGCGAGTTTCTACTGCGCACGCGCCGTACAAATTATTGGAGGAATTATTCTTGGGTATTTGGGAATAGTTTTATTTTTCGGAAAATTCAGTTTTTCATGGAAAGTGGCCTTCCGGATAGGAATAACTGGTAAGTTTATGTTTAGAAATTTCTCCTTATCAAGCTCAAATTAAAGTTTCTATAGAGATATTACCAAACTTAGCCATTTCATAAAAGTTTATACTCAACAGTTTTACAACACAGATTTGCAAATTTATAGTTTTTCTCGCTGGCGTTGTTTATATCAGACGTCTGATTAGTTCTTGGAGTTATTTTTGATACACAGTAAGCGTCCTTTGTGTAATAGTTGCCCTATATTTTAATTTATAAGAAAATGTAAATATCAGATAATTTCATGTTACCCTGATAATAAAATTCTATTGTTTAGATATAATTATCATATAACTAAACATTTTCTAGATACAATAATGGCTTCAAACTCTTCCGTGGACCGACTGGATTCCGTAGAATCCGAAATCGATTTACCTGCGGAAATTGATCCCAGCAAAACAAAACTTGTGATCGAAAACCATTCTGATGACATAACAATTTCAAAGTGTGAGGACAATCAAGGAGGGCAGGAAATGAGCTCCAGCTCTACTAAAAACGCTGTACCCGCGCTGAAGGCACAAGTTTTACCTTTGGTTTATTTTCAAAATAATAATAAGGCCTCTTTTATGAGTAACAAAAGCAATAATAACAACTTTATTTTGGGTCCTATCACAACAAGCTACACAAACAAGCCGAACTCTAGTAAAAATGTTATTTTGACTTCTGGTCGTGGTCCTGTGGTTTTACCTAAACCGATGGCAATAGTACCAGCAGGGGGTAAGGGTGGTTCTGCTTATGTCACAATGTTGAAGCAAGTACCAAAACCTGCAGATTTTGCAGTAGATGCGACTAAGATAACTGAAGTTAAGATGATAGGACAGACTAATGGTTTTATACAGGGCGGAACGTCGTCTCAGAAAATTTTACTGGCTCCTATGCCGAAGGTGCAATCAAACAGACCTCCTGTTACAGCCACAACTAATTCAGTACAGTCAAAATTCACTGTATTACCGATGCCGGTTCCACCTAACGACTCTGGGAGTTCAGGAATTCCAAAAATTTATAATTTTCAAATTTCGGATGGCAAATTGCAGTATTCGAATTTTAGGAATCCGATAAGTATTTTGCAGAGTAAAAACGAGGTTCCAGAAAAACCGGCGGTTTCTGCTGATAAGCTTGATGTTATAGTCGAAAAAAACGATATTAGCAACAAGACTTATGAACTGTCAATTGCTGAAGAGTCCTCGAGTAACCAGAGCGACAGCAGGCTTGTGGTTTCTTCAGTTGATAGCAATTCTTCCAGTGACAACAATGCCAATTCAAAGCAAACAGCAACTTTTACTCCGGGAGTCTCGATTTTGAAGAAAAACTTCCCTTCTGCCTTGTTTGAACTGGACAAACCTGAGTTTATCACGTCCCAAAATAATTCCAATCAAACTATAACCAGTACCAACAGTCAAATTGAGGAAAAAACTGCTGTTACAAGCGTACCAAAAACTTCAAAACCAGAAAAGAATCGAAGAAAGTCTGCTTTTAGTTTCAGAAAGGATTTCGATGATATGGAGATAAGTTTTTTCGATTCGAAAACCGAAAAAACCAGTAAACTTCCTGAGGTAGTCGAAGTGAAGGTCGAGAAAGAGGTTAAAAATGAGGAACAGCCCAAACCTGAGGTGGTTCCGGATCCGAAGAACATTTTTAACTTCAGCGAGAGCGACATAAACGCAGCTAAACTCCTGAAATGGGAGGATGGTATAGGAACCCTTCCAGGAAGTGATTTAAAGTTTATTGTAAATGAGTTTGGTATGATCGAGTACCTTCTGGAAGAAGATCACCAGAAAATGATTGAGAAAAAACAGCAAGAAGCCAAAATCAAGGAAGATATGGAGAAAGAAGTACGATGTCTGGAGTGTGGATGTTACGGTATCAGATCTGACTTTATTTCATCGAATTTCTGCAGTAACGAGTGTCAGATTGCTTGTCTGAACATCATTAAAAAACCACCCGACGCATCCTCTTCTTCGGTACTTAAAAATAATAATAAACCTCAAAAAAGAAAGTTTGGTAAAAATAAATCAGACAATGACATAAAAGACGCAGACAGTGGTGACGAAGAAAACTCAAACCACTCAAACCAAGACAAATTTGTGTATCCCTGGGCATGCAAAAAGAAGGGTTTTTCATGGTCAAAGTACCTAACCCACGTCAGTGCTAAAGCTGCACCAACTAAACTCTTCAAAGACCCGTTTCCATATAACAGGAATGGGTTCAAAATCGGTATGAAGCTGGAAGGGGTCGATCCACAGCATCCAGGCTATTTTTGTGTTCTGTCTGTGATGGATACGGTGGGGTACAGGATTAGGTTGCATTTCGATGGGTACTCGGATAACTATGACTTTTGGGTGAATGCAGATAGTATGGATATTTTTCCGATGGGTTGGTGCGAGAAGTACGGGCATGTTTTGAGGCCTCCGCCTGGGTATACCGACGAGACGTTCAATTGGTTGCAGTACTTGAAGGATACGAAGAGCACGGCTGCTCCGAAGCATTTGTTTGCCAACAGAGCTGGACAGGTAAGATTTTTAATTGTTTAAAATTTTTTATTTATTTATTTAAAGTTTTTAAATGTATTTTATTGTGAACGAAATGACTTTTTAAAGTTTTTTTGCCGTAAAACTATTTAAAAAAAAATGTTTGGTATGATTAAATATACACCTAAATCAAAGATATATTTTTTAGAATAATTTAATACCAGAAATAGGCTGCAGGATTATTATACTTATTATTATTATCAAAATCTAATTTTTAGGTATATTTAGAATAGGGTAATACACTTTTAACAGGGTTCCAATCAAAAAGTTGTCGCAAATAGAGGTTGCCAATGTTCAAAGTTTTTCCTACTACTTTATATTTATGGTCTGGCAACAATGCGTCGGAAAATCTCTAGCTCCTATAATAAAAAACTTAGGAATTTTGGATAAGTCCACTCCGAAAGTATGTATTAGGATGTATTTCAGGAAAATATTTTAACTTCTACAGGGTGGCTCGAAAAGGTATTAGTGGGATCAGGATATTTATTTTAAATGGAACACCCTGAATATTATTGCATTTTTGGCTTCCTTTCTGATCACTTTACATAATCCTAGGATATTATTAAATATGTTTTGATCGTTTCAGAAATATTAATAAATAAATAAAGAAATATATTTTTTTTCAGCTTTTTTAAAAAAAATATCAATGCAAGAAATGGCCTGAAATCAAAACTATACTGGATATTTACTATAGTTGGTTTATACTTACTTTGCTATAAATATCGTAATTTTAAACCAGACAGGGTATTTAAAATTCTATGCCAAACTTTCTAAAATAAACTTTCTAAAACCAAGAAAAGCTATTTTATATTTTAGAAAGTTTGGCATAGAACTTTGAACACCCTGTATGGTTTAAGATTACGTATATTTAAGTAAAGTAAGTACAGACCAACTATAGTAAATTACCTAGTGTAATTTTTATTTCAGAACATTTTTTTGTATTTTTAATATTTTTGTTTTAAAAAAGTTAAATATTTGTTTTATTTATTTATTAATATTTCTGAAACAATTTAATAATATCGTAGGACTATGTAAACTGATCTAAAAGGAAGACAAAAATGGAATAATATACAGGGTGTTCCATTTAAATAAAATCATCCCAATCCACTCATGCTTTTTTGAGCCATCTTGTAGAACTTAAAATATTTTCCTGAAATACATATTTTAAGATTGCACTTTTAGTTTTTTTATTATAGGAGCTACAGATGCTCGACGCATTGTTGCCAGACCCATATAAAGTAATAGGAAAATTTTTGAACGTGGCAACCCCTATTTGCGGCAATGTTCTATTTGGATTAAAAATATCCTTTTTGTAACTTGCCTGTACGGTTTTTGTATTATTTTTACTCATAATAAAACAATATTCTACTTTTTAAATGCAATCATCGGATTTTTTTAGATTGTATTTTTTTCAAATAATAAAAAAAATATTGATTTCTTTCAGGCAATCTGTCCAAATGGTTTTAGAATAGGAATGAAGTTGGAAGCGGTGGACAAGAAGGACTCGGCATTGGTTTGCGTTGCCACAGTCAGAGACATGATGGACAACAGACTTTTGATCCATTTTGACGGTTGGGATGACATTTACGATTATTGGGCGGACCCTACGTCACCCTACATCCACCCTGTAGGGTGGTGCGATCAGTATGGACATAATTTAACTCCCCCTAGCGGTAAGTTGTGAATTGAATATTTAATCTATAAAAAAATATATTTTTTTATTAAATTTTGGTATGGTTTTTTGATGTTTATTTTTTCTTGTAGATTACCCGACACCTGAAAATTTTACTTGGGAAAAATATCTTAAAGAAAAGAAGGCTGTGGCAGCACCAGTAAGAGCTTTCAAACAACGGTCTGCTTGTGGATTCAAAAGAGGCATGAGACTGGAATGTGTGGACAAAAGAGTAAGTTTTTTTTGTAAAACAAAACATAGATTCACTATTTTTAGAAGGTACCTTTTTTGACTATTTTTTAATATACCATAAATATTATAAATTTTATAAATTTTAGATGTTACTATAATTATTATAATTTATAATCTTAGGTTCCACACCTGATCAGGGTAGCCACGGTAGATGACGTAAAAGAACACCAAATCAGAATCCATTTTGACGGATGGCTTGACAGATACAGCTATTGGGTCGACGATGACAGCCCCGACATTCATCCAGTGGGCTGGTGTCAAAAAACAGGCCATCCCATGGAACCACCTTTGAGTAAGTATTTTTTATTATCCACTTCACCATTACTATGTAATTTCTTTATTTTTTTTATTTATTTTTTTTTATTTTGTTTTTTATTTGTTTATTGTTTTTTTTTTCTTTTTACTATTATTTTTTTTCTTTATTATTGTTTCTTTCTTTTTTTTTCTTTTTTGTTTTTTTATTGTTTTTTTTTCTTTTTACTGTTATTTTCTTTTAGCTCCTGATGATGTCTATGACTTTTTGGAATGTCCCACGGTGGGTTGTAGAGGACAAGGACACAAACTGGGACTGAAACACAGCACGCATTCCAGTCAGAAGTACTGTCCTTATGCGGAGGCTAACGTTGACACTGACAAAATCATTCCTGACAGGTTGCTCACTCCCGACAGGAGTCCTGAGGCCAAAGTTCCTGTGTCCCGAGAACCAAAGGATTATAAACAGTAAGTAGACATGACTGTGTATGTTTTAGTATAGTTATTTTCTTACAATCCACCATTTCAGATTATTTTTTTTTATTAATAATTAATTTTTTGACACTGGTCAGGAGAGTCAAAGTAAAAAAGTGGTCTTGGCAACATTGCGACGTGCATTCTTCGGATATTTTGATGACATACACGCCAACTTTTATTGGTTCTCCTATACAGAGTGTATTCACCAGGGACGTGGATATGGGTTATCACTGGAATATTTAAAAAAGACATGTGCGCCAATAATGTTTTTCTCTTGTTAGTAGACTCGTGTAGGCCATTTAATGCCGAATTAAAAGTTGTATCTTGATATTTTATCGATTTGTGTTTTTAACCAGGATATACAGGGTGTCCCAGGCTGAGCGTGCATTAGAAGTTTCTAGTAAACTACAATATCTAGATCGGAGATTTTTTGCACATTATTGTTTCACAACGACTGTTCTATCGATTAAAATTATTTTCAATATGGCCGCACTTCCGGAAATACCGGAAGTTGACAGCAACTTATTTTAAATGGGTACCCCCATTTTTTATTACATATCTGAATTCACTGTAAAATTTTATGAATTAATAAATAATATTTTTCTTGATTTTAACCAATAGCCTATGACGTTAAACGTCATGGTGATGTAAAACAATATAAATCTCCATGTCGTATTACGACACTTTGTTAAAAAATCAATTTATCATCAGTTTGACATCTTACCATTAATATCAACTATTAGAGATCAGCACAAATATCACTAAAGAGCGAAATACGAGATATTTTTATAAATAAACTTTATAAAGTTTCAAGCCGGCAGTATTTATACTACGAAATTCAAATTAGTTTTCTGACAGAAGGAAATAAATTGTCTGATTAACACTTAATGTCAAAGGCAGCAAACGTTAGAGACGTTAACTTAAAAGTCCATTTTACTAGTTCGAAAAAGTAGCAAAATTACGTTTTATGTAAAACTGGCTAGTTATTTTTACACAAATGAAGAAGGAAATTAAAGATAAAGGATTATACTAACTTCTTTATTTTTAAGATTTTGATGGTCAAACTTCAACAAAACATTCCTTATGTTTGGACTAAATTTTCTCGAAAATAAAGACAATTTAAAATTCCGTTACTATACGGAAATAGATTGAAGTTATGTGATTACAGTGATATATAATTTATATGGTTTTGTAACAAATTCTGAAGCTCCGCAAACTTTAATCAAACCTTAATCAAAGCACGTGTGTTTGGAATTTTGCGTGTGGCTTAATACGACAGGATCGGGCTAAGCCTTAAGCAGATTTCTGAAATATGAATATATATATATCGCTTTAACCGACCCCTGAGAGCGACCCGAACAGTACAGCGTAATAGACTCTTAAAATATTTTTTTTTTCAGGAAACCCAGGGTAGGTAGGCCACCGAAATGGCTGAAAGAACTGGAAGCCTCCAATTCACAAAGCGCCCCCAGCGAAGAACCCCCCGAAAAGAAACTCAAGAAAAAACACCCTTCGGTATCCCCCAAACTAAAACACGAAAAAAGCGAAGAAGACGCGAGCAAATGTTCCTCCACATCTACACAGTACCAATCGATCGCAAAAGCGAAAAAAATAATCGAAAAATCCCGAATCTACCCCGCCGAAAAAGAGTCCTGGAAGAGACACTCGGATTTCCTCAACAACTATGTTTCACCCCACGATAATCCGTTGGAATGGTCCACCGATGACGTCGTTGACTTCGTCAGTTCCATACCCGGCTGTGAATCGAGCGTAGCGAACTTCCTGGCCAATGAGGTGGATGGGGAGGCGTTGCTCCACCTCAGCCAACGTGATATAGTGCAGCTGTTGCATTTCAAGGTCGGGCCAGCTGTCAAACTGTACAACGGTATCGTGTTGTTGAGGAAGAGGTTCTGGCGCACGATTTTGCACATGACGTGAAGAGGGAAAAGTGATATTTATCAGTATACCGGGTGATAATTTTGTTTATGTTCACGTATTATTTGTCTCAATCGCCATTTATTCAAAATTTTCAAAGTAACACGAAACAATTTGATGAGCTGTATTTTTGAAGTGGAACTTCTTTACGCGCGCTGGGGATAAAAAATCAAGGCCGTGGCACAAATATAATATACAGGGTGTCCCAGAAATAAGTAAAAGTATTTTAACTGGCAATATATTTCGGCAGAAACACACCTAATGAGGTATTTTTTGCGAAATTTTTTTTTAAAATTTGGAATTTGTTGAAAAAAGTTTTGGATTTTTTTTTAGTTTTAAGTTAAAAAATATATTTTCTTGGTAATATGGCAACATAGATAGTAGCTTAAATTTACATAAAAAATCCAGAAAAAATCCAGTGGTTCTCAAAACTTTAGCAAAAAATCATTTTTTTTGGGCATTTTCAAATTACTCGGTTATTTTGGACTTTTGAAAAACGGTAAAGAGAAAAAACTTTTCTTTTGACCAGATCTACCACCCCTTAAAATACTTGCACTTATTTCTGGGACACCCTGTATAGATAAGAACTTAAAAATTAGGGGTAAAGGCTTAGAAATACGTAGTGACGCGACGTCTACTTATGAGCAGTCCACGTTTTTATCAAAAATATTGATGTTTTAATACAAATAATTTATTTTACGCATACAATACTATTTGTTACATGTAAAAAACTATTTTTTACGCATAAAAAACTATTTGATACACGTAAAAACCTATTTGTTACGCGTAAAAAACTATTTTTTTACGCCTAAAAAGTATTTTTTTATTTACGACTTTTTGGACATTTCAAACCAAACTTTTTCAAACATCCTTACTAACAGCTAACAGCTATTAAATCCTTACGTACACACACAATTTTACTTGGTTTTATCTGCAGAATGAAGGGTTGGGTAGGTAGAAAATTTTATATATTCTACAGTATTTTCTACACCAACTAATTTTCTACATTATTTACATGTCCAGACGTAGAAAGTTAGTTTTGTATATTGTAAGCCTTTTTTGAGTTTATATTTATTTCAAATAATACTTTTATCACATCGATTAATACAAAAAATAAACTAATAGCGATATATCTTATCGTTTTTTATTATTTAACAAATGGATAGTATACAGTATGTCAAAAAAACTTAACTATTAACTTCGAGAGGATTCATGACAGGACTGTTGCGATATTAGAATTCATAGGCATATTGTATTTCTGTAATTTTTTTGGACGTCGTCTGTCGAAATTCCCTGTATTGTTAGATACATTATAAACTTAACAACAAAAACTTACATCTAACAAAATGAAAGTAAGAACTAAGAACTACAAACTACCGTATGATCGAGAAAAAATGGAGTCCAGTTGGCTTGGAAATGACGATCGTTGACATTTCCCATATAATTTTACATATAAAATGACAGCGATCTTCATTTCATAGCCATCGCTGACGCCGTTCTTTTTCGATCATGCGGTACAATAGTTTATGAAACCACAGGCTTTCTATTGTAAAATTATAAAAAAAATCTAGGAAGAATAAAAACTTTTTGTACCTGTTCTCAGATTTTATACATTTTCTTAATATTCTACATTTTCTACGCACTTTTCTACCTACACGTAGAAAATTAATTTTCTACCCAACCCTAGCAAAATGTGTTGCCAAAGTTTCCTGATTACAGAGACCACCCAATGCCTTCTATTAAAAGATCAGCCTACGGGCGGACTTTTGTTTACTTCATCAGCTGTACATACTTAGATATTGGGTTAGATTCCGTTTCATATTTTGTCGGTTGATTTTTGGTTTTAACTCTTTGATTTTTGGTATTATTTATTATTGTAGTGCAAAAAACTAATTATTTTGGTGTTGAAGTGACATAAACTACTACCAGATATATGGTCACTCTCGGTTTCGCACCAAAAATAGAAATTTTAAAATTACACGTTGTGCAAGTGATTTAACCTAAAAGTGCCCATACATTTTTTACTTATCGTGATTTTTGTGTGTGTTTTTAAGACTCTAACAATTCATCAATAAAGCTTAAGTGGAGTGTGTTATTGGTGCTATGCCTCATCTTTGTTGTGTTCCTGGTGGAAAGGATGGTTACTAAGGATAGTTATTATACTAGGCAGCCTAAAGTGTCCGGAAGAGCAAGAAAAGTGGGTACGAGTTATAAATCAAGAGAATTTTATTGAAAATATCTTTAATAAATTTAAAAAATAATATTCTCCCATGATGGTATTAATGAAAACTGGACAATTATGTTTATTTTATTCATATTGTGGAATCTCCACTCCAAGTGTTGCTGGTTCAGCTTCGATAGATTCAAACACGTAAGTAGGTATTATGATCTAGGGAAAAATAAAGAATATGTGTATTAGAGATCATGAAAAAGATTATTATTTTGAGTTCAAATTTTAAAAAGATTTTTGTAAAGACAAGACTGATACAGTTTAAAAAAGAAGAATGTGTTTTGTTTGATAATATATAATGTATGTTAAGCATAACATATATTTGTTCAGTAATTTTTAATGAATAGTATTGATTATTTATAATACCAAATTAATATCAAATATTTAAGTGATGGCTGAATACAATATGAATAAAATAACAATAAAATTGGTATATTTGCATAATACAAAATTAAGTTTTAAGAATAAACGTGTTACTAAAAAATACTAAGAAATTCATATTTCTTTGTTTTAATTGGTCTAATGTTATTTACATTTTACGTAAGAATTATACCGTATCATCGAAAAAATCGGCGTCTAGTTGGCTTGGAAATGAACATCGATGACATTCCCTAAATAACTGTACACATAAAATAATTAACTAGAATTTTACAATCTTGGAAAATTTGATATTCTTGAACCTTGATTCTAAATATTCTAAATTTTTGATTTTCTTGGAATTTAGGTTCGGGAAAACGCTGATTGATTTTTCATTTGGTTTTTCATTATTTTTATTTGGTTTTAAAAAAAAAACGGTTCGGCTAACATTATAGCCTCCATCAGTGTTGTGTCATATGAAAAAAAAAATAGTGTCGAATATAATCCAAAAATTGCATATAAAATATGCACACCACGCACATAATGTTTACTGCGTACTCCATAGTCAATGTAGATAATTTTAGTGTTAAGAATAATAATTTTAAAAAAATATGTGGTCATCTTTTGATAAGTTTATATTAGTTTATTAATTGCAGTAAACATTATGAGGTGTGAATTATATTGTATATGTAATTTTTGGATTATATTCGACACTATTTTTTCTCATATGACACAACACTGTGAAGGCTATAGTTAGCCGAAACGTTTTTTTTTTTAAACCGAATAAAAATAATGAAAACCCAAATGAAAACTTAATCAGCGTTTTTCCCGAACCTAAAATCCCAAGAAAATCAAAAATTTTAGAATAATTTAACATATAAAATGCCAGCGATCTTCATTTCATAGCCATCGCTGACGCCTTTTTTAGATAATATTGTATTATTTGTAAATATAATTTTTCGAACATTGATACTTGCAAAATATACATATAAATTTTGTGAATGCAAATAATAATACATCACTATTAGTAGATATTCAATGTTTTTTGTTAAATTAGATCGATTTTCAAACCCCAAAATTTAAAATATATTTACATTTTACCCATTATCTTATGTACCTATACATTATTTGTACATTGTAAAACATTTGCTGCATATGTATGGTTCATAGTTTATTTGCCAAAGTATTTATTACTATAAATAGGTATATATGTTGTAGTTATTAACTGTATATTATGTATATTTCATTTAAACTATATCATTTTTAAAATACAAACCAAAAATCTGAGGAATAATTATGTTTTCCATGTATTCTACAACATATTTATTAATCCGTTATATCTAACTAGCGTGACGTCATAAATCTCGCCCCCAGGCTGATCTTTTAATAGAAGGCATTGGACCACCATCCTTCAGTTGAATAGACAACAGTACATATTTTACTAATTTACAAAAAATAAACTTTTTTGGCATTTTTCGAAAATAGTATGTAGCGATTTAGACAAAATTGTGAATTTTTTGCAATTTATTGTTTTCTCTAAAACCAATATTTACGGAGATAGTTATTGCTTAAAAAATACGCGAACACTCTGTATATAGAACTTTTTGTATTGTTTATTGTAGGTGTAATAAGGCTTATCTTTTTTTATTGTGAATAATATCTTTTTGTAAATATTAACTATATTCACATTTTTAGTGTTTTTTGGTGCTTAAAAATTCAATATTAATGTCACGGACTGCCTTTAGTGACTTTCTGATATACGATCGAAAAAAAACGGCGTCATGGTAGCCTTTGAAATGAGGATCGATGATAATTTCTGTTTTCCTATACGTCATTTAACCTCACGATCAAATTTGTTTTTCAATTAGTTATTTTTTGACAAATATTTATGTCAATTTTTAATGAAAGGGCACTTTTGACGCTGTTTTTTTTCTCGATTTTGCGGTATAACTGATCTATTGTAAATATATATATATTCTAATCTTATAAGCTATATAATCACCTTGTATATTTGTTTTACCAAAATAATGGAATAATCCTAAATATTTTTTTATTTTGTAATTATTTTCTCTTTATTATTGATGAATGCAATTTTTTTGTTGTTTTTACTACGGTATTTTAGCATCGATTATAGTTTTAAGGATGTATTTTATATTTATATTAAATCTTTTTTATATATTTGTCTTATTTTTGTTATAAATACTTAACTGTTTCCCTCAGGGACTCACATTTTGTGAGTACGGGTGTAGCGACCCCGAGGTACCCTAGCTGCAGAGATGGACTTTACAGTAAAAAATTGTTTTTTACGTGTAAAATGTAGTTTTCTACAAGTTTTTTAAGACGTACGTTTGCTGATTAAATAAGCTTCTCTGTAAATGCCCATTAAATGCCTTTTGTGTAAAGATCTTTTGATTTATTTCACTGATTTTACTATATT
This sequence comes from Sitophilus oryzae, assembly GCF_002938485.1. Taxonomy (NCBI): domain Eukaryota; kingdom Metazoa; phylum Arthropoda; class Insecta; order Coleoptera; family Curculionidae; genus Sitophilus; species Sitophilus oryzae. Next base: position 166,467 of record NW_022145737.1, on the reverse strand, counting down.
TTTTTAGTTATATTGTATAGAAATTGAAATTTAGGTAGGCACAAGAAGAAATTAAGTTGGGAGGAAAAAGACATGTTATTCTATTTCTTTTTCGTATATTTTCCACCAAGACTTAGGCCTTTATAGTCGCGTAAGGCCTAGAAAATGTGTGGAAGTTCTTAAATTCCCGCCAAGTACGGCAAAATTTTCTTCGCTCTTTGTCTAAATTATCCATAGATTATAGATTGGACTTCTCCTAGGAAAGATATCTCCGATATTTTTTTCAGAACACTGACCAGATGACTTATATAAGTTCAAGCTGCTTAAAAATAAAGAAGAAGAAATCTATGTCAAATCTGTGGTTACCCATGTTTTGGAACCATTAATATAAAAAGAAGAAGAACGTCGCTTTTATTCTGTGGTTACCATTCTTTTAAGGCCTGAAATATAAAAAAGAAGAAGAACGCTGGTGGCGCCATTGTGGAAAAAGTGAGAAAATTTGGAACTAAAGTATTCCCAAGGTTGCCAAATTATTAGCGAAATCCTAAAACTACTCTAAATCAATATTTTTGTAAGTTTAAAATGAATTGAACCGTCACAAAATCATGATAAATTTAATAAAAACATAACACAAACTTTTTTCAGTAAAATAAATAATATATTTCCTTTTATACACATCATCATTTATGCAACAAAAAATTATTATTCTGTTTTAAATGTGTTCAAGCTGACAACTGACAACGTTGATATTCGACATTTTCCGTTGTAGCGTTGTCATGGCGTCGTTATGTCGTTCTTAAAATTTTTCCGGTTTTTTGATAGAAAACATAGATAAATGCAACAAGTTTAGATTGGAAAGCCCGTAAAAATTTTGGGTCGCGAAATTATTTTGGGTCGCGACCGTTATACGCGATCTGGCGCTGCTATAGCGGTCGCTAAGAACAACGGCAAACAAAAACAGAAATAATTTTCTCTATGTTTTTTTTAAGTATTTCAATTACATCATTAAAAACTGACATTTCCATAATTTCCTTTTTCAAAATCGTTAATTGGAGTATAGATACTTTCCCTGATGTCCCTATCATATATTAAAAGTATAGTTACTTAGAATAATGCTTAATATTTAGAGCTATTCAGTATTTTTTGAACCATATTTTTTCGCAGAGTTTCAAGAGGTTTTTTGTTCCTAAAGATAATTTTTTTGGTGTTTATACAGGCAAACGAGTATTTTCTATGTTGTTTAGAATAAATCAGTGTTAGTATACCTAGAGGGGGGTACCATTCTCAATAATTATATAATACTTTCAGATGAAATAAAATATTATTAACACATATTTAATACTAATACACTATCGTCTGATTTTTGTTAACAATTTTGCATTGTTTTAGTGTAATGTTTAATTATATATTTTTTTCTTTTTTAAGGGCGTTATTGATGATACACAAGAGCACATAAAGACCACCTAAAAGAAGAGACCTTGGTCATCCTTTGTATAATCCTGATGTTTGGCCATCATTTTGTTTTACGAGTTGGTCTTCCATTATCTGATTAAAAGTAAGTTTATTTTCAAATCAATTTGAATAAATTTATTACTTGTTTATTAATAGCTAACTCTATTTTAAGATATATTTAATATTAATATGAATCAAAAGAAAGTACACGATTATTATAGTACATAAAATGTAATATTGTGTATTTCTTTTTATTACAGATTTTGTACAATAAATCGATAGATCAACCATCTTATTCAAGATGCCATCATACTAATTATATTAGACATTCAACATTCAACAGTGGAATGAGGATGAAATTCATCATAGAAGGTTAACTAAATAACTTTAGGTAAATTATACTAAAATGTTTTTTTTTCTTAATCAAATGTATTTAACAAATACCTAATATTATTGTGAACAAAATTTTAAATTTAGAAAGCATTATATTGAACACAGAAGGAAAGTTCATAATGAGCCCGATAACTGAGAGCCTTCAGCAGGTTCATTGCATTGTCCTATAAGTTGTCTTTGATTTCGTTTTTCATTCTTTTGTACCGCGTAGTCGTAGTTTCAGTTTATATCAAGTATATTTTTGTCTGGTTTATCTAAAGTGAGTTACTCTGTTTGACCCAAATGTTCAACAGAAATAAACTATTCTCGGTTATAAAACTAAAATGTCGGTTTTATTTAAAAAAAAACTATGTAAAAAATGTAGATATAAATTGTAATAAAGCGTAATGATATTTATTTCTTTTTTACAGATGTTGTACAACAAATCAATGGATGTATACAGTTCCAGGGCAGTACATTTTTTATCCTTTTCATGAATATTGCCAACAATGCATCAGGACTTGAGTATATCAAAAATTGGTAAAATACATATATTTTACTGGTTTTTCATCAGTGGATTTCATCGTTTTTAAATTTAAACAAGAAAAAAAATTTCATTGGGTCTCTGAGTTATATTTTTTATGTTTTTTTTTGGTATGATACTATGTACTTAGAACATTATGTTGTTCAATGGTGAACTGTCATTTTTCTATAATATCTTGACTCTCATATTTCTTCATTATGGGAATGATAAACATCATTCATTGATTCTATATTCAATTCTTCCATTGATTGTATTTCTATAAGTCTTCTTTTATTTGTATTATTTTCTTATGGTGTCATTTTTCTAATACTTTTTTTGCTCTTTTAATTGTTTATACAGAATTTTAGTTTTAATGGATTTATTTCCAAGTCATTTTTTTGCAGATCATATGCCATGAATTTCTGTGATGTGTTTCTGATGTAAAAAAACTGACGTCCACAGCTGATGTCACTTCTGGCTTTTCTAGTATTTTGCCAAGTAACATCGACTCCAGAGCATCATAGCTAGCCTCCCCTAAGAGGAGGAAACCCGGGTCACCCCCTAACCCTGATGTTCGGCCATCGATGACCTATGTAGCATGCATAGGTACCCAAGGGAGTCACCACCCTCTGGTTTACGAGCTAGGTGTTCTAACGCTAGAGGCTTCGGCCGGATACGACCTGGCACCCAAGCTACGAGACTTCTTCGTGCACGTATCCCGTGACGTCTCGACGGTAGAGGGGGCGGGATATCGGACACATTGAAGATGACGAGGGGGGTCCGCCTGTAGGGGGTCCCGGTGGATGTCCGTTCGATGGGTGACGAGGGTGACCCGAGACGAGGCTGCTTAGCTGGGATGGGAACTGACTGGCGAGGCTTAATCGTCGGCCAAGGGTTAAATCTGATGAAGGGAGGCGAACCTATATGCTCTGGAGGATTTTTTCTTTATGTGCTTTATGTCATATATTGACCAGATATTTCTGAGAGGAGGCTAAGCGTAGCTTTTTGTCAATTCCCCATTTCTTATTGACCATATATTTGTTTACTTTTTTCTCTGGCTTTTGGCCTACCTCTGTTATAAAATTTTTGTCTGTTATATTCTCTTTATTAATGCAATATCATCATTCATCAATTCTATGAACTCCTCCTTTTTGTGTCATTCTTCTGAGACACATATTTCATCAATTCTATTGTCTGTTTAGCATTATAGCTATTTATTTATTTTCATGCCATTCTTTCCCAATTCAACTTCCATGTTTATGCCATTTTATCCAATTCATCATATCCCTATTTAATTTTTTCACTTATATTTTCTTTATTATTGGAATATCATTCATTAATTCTGTATAATACTCTTCCAATGACTGTGTTATATATTTGAATATTTTTTTGTGATTTATTCATTTTTATGCCATTTGACCAAAGACATTATAAAGATAGACCGAACATCTCATTCATAAATACTCGTTGGTAGTGTATCAAACATTCCAATGTATCGAACAAGGACAGAAGAGACAGGGAAGTCTAAAATTTCCGACCCCGGCAACTAGGCACATTTGGATTGTTCTAATGGCCAGTGGCGTGTCGTTTTTTGGAACGAATTTAAGTAGTAAAGTAAAAGTAAAGTAATTAGTAAAATTTTTACTCCATATTAATATACTACATTAACACTTTTTCGTTAGATGAGTTTTGTTATAAGGTCTAATATAATAATATAATTAATATCCCACATATACTTATGTTGAAACGTTAGTAGATAGTTTTCGAAAATCGCCCCAACGTCAATATTCAATTTAAACTGTCAGTTACTTCTCTATAAACTTTCAGTTACTTTTGAATATTTACAGGGTGACTCAGGCTTCCGAAACAGTTCTATATTAGGTTTGTGGTTGGTGACTTTTCTTTCAATTTTTTTTAGAATATGGAGGCAATGGTAAAGCACATTTTAGACATTTTTGTAAACATAGGTGGCCGGAACATATTTTCAAACTAAAGTTGTAGATTTGCCATTAAATTTCCATTCCAGAAATACCTAGGGTTGCCACCTGTCCTTTTTTGAGAAGGACAGTCCTTTTTTGGAATAACTTGTCCTTTTGACTTTTTTTTACTTAAAAAGTCATTTTTATTTACGTATTTTTCCTGAGAAAATTACCTACAGCAAACAGAAATATTCTTTTCGTCCAAATTTAATTAGAAATGTTATAAAACTTATAAATAATTTTTTCTTGTTTAGAATAGGCAACATTATTTAGAACTTCCCGTTTAATCTCAAATGATAGTTTAGGTTTTAGTTTTACTTTTTTTGATCTTAAAAAGAACTTTTCAAAATTAGTAATTAGTTACGATTTAGTTAGTTCGCAAGCGATAGCTTCCTGTGAAGTACTGTGTAGTTGTTTAATCTTGTATTATTAATAACTTCCTATACCTAAAATCAATATTTATTTTAATGAGAAAATTGTGTTAATAAGACAAGAAGTGAAAATATAAGACAAGATTTGACTGTCGGTCTTCTTCTCGTATTATGATGGCTCTGATACGAGGCAATTACCTTTTAGTCTCTCAATAGAAGGCATGTATCATTAAAAGTATCAAATTTGTGTGCTACAGTGTGGGATTTCTGTCGCATAATAATGAATATTACGTTTATTTACAAATCCATTACTTAGGTAGTTTCATCAGACAATCAAATTTTAGTTAAATGTCCCAATCCTCATATTAAGCATATGTATTGCGGTTTGAATCACCCTGTATGTTGACAAAAATATTTTGAAAATGTGCTTTACAATGGCCCTGATCTTATGTAAAAAACTGAAATAAAAATCACAAACCAAAAACGTAATAGGTAAAAAGCTTTTTTGGAGGCCTGGGTCACTCTGTATATAGGTATGTATAAAACTAGTAGCCTAAGAATTATTTACAGTTCATCCCATTCTAAAAAAAGGTAAACACACCGCACAAATAACTCTAGAAAGAGGTATTTGTATTGTACGGTGGTAAAAAATTGTCTAAACAAGATCGAAGGGACAGATTATATAAGATATAATAAAGCAATAAAATGTAAAAAAGGACAGGTAAACACCTTTGTTTATTTGTTGAGCAAAATTCCTTTAGAATATCGTATATAATGACCAAAATATGGACGCAATTTAAAAAAAATGTCACTTTTTCTGGCTTATAATAAAGTTTCAAATGCAACGTTTATATTCAAATTTGTTATGATTTACAACAGTTAGGTAGTAATTGAGACGAATTATAATTCAATTACCGGCTACTACGTTCTTATTTTAATAGATCAAAATTCAACAAATATAATTAAAAATTATTTTAATTGTTAGAGGCTCCCTTGTGGGACGCCTATGTACGATTACGGCGGAAACAATACCTACCTGTGAAAAGACAAATTCGGGTAATTTGAGCTTATTTTTCCACACATTTGACACTGTCCTACCATATTGAAAATTCGCAGATTCAAAAGTACGTTAAACAAAAACAAAAACTAATGAAAAACACTGAAAAGTTCACTTCGGACTTGATTCCGACTTCAAACACACCGTAAGCTAAACGTAGTACGCTATAACGGATCAAGGGCCGTCGCGAGGGGTGGTGGGACGGACGGCTCCTTTCATTCTGGAAGACTAGCAGCGACGTTGCCAATAGTTCTAGACGTTTCAGCACATTAAACAGTAAACATGTCCTTTAATAGTAACGCATATATCCTCTGGTTAATAACATATTATTACGCATGCTTCTTTAAAAATAAACTATAAATTTAATTAAGAAATTGAGATTTATTGATATCCGGTGAAGGGTTTAAAGTCACCTTTTCTGCAAATCAAACTAAGTAGATAGGCGCAAATTTGAGATGTGGCAATGTCGCCTTCTCTATTTCAGTTGGTTTTTACAGTACGTGATCAACCTCCGATTGTTTGATCGGGTTAAAATGCACAATGTGATATCTGTTCTTACTGAATCTATGCATTTGACTCAATGTATCCACCATTTATTTATATATATATCTATTTCACTATTTGTCTCTCATATATTCTTATGGAAATGCCATTATTCAATTCAATGAGCTCTTCTATTGATTGCATTTCTAAGTCTTCTTATATGTATAATTCTTTGTGTCATTCTTCTGAGACTTTTCAAAGTTATGCATTTTTTTTTTGAATTCCCTATAATTCTATTTCTTTATTTGTCTCCCATATTATCTTCATTCTATGAAAGATATTTGTATGGCATATTTGGGACAGCTGCACCTCAACAACCACCTTCAAGATGCCATTAGGTGGATTAAAATCAACATTCAACAGTGGATTGAAAATAAAATTCATCATTCAAGAGGAAATTAAGTAATTTTAGGTAAATTATATTCAAAGGTATATTTTTAAGCCTAATATGTTTAATAAAAACGTAATAATTATTGTATTTTGTAAAATATGTAGCTATAAATGATTAATTTCAAATAACACATTTTGGCGCTCATTTTATTTCATGTTTATGCAACCATAAATACCTTAACGTGTATATAGAGTTGCCTATCTTTTTTTTAATTATTCTAACTAAAATATTTCTTAATAACAAGTACAGATAATTGGACCATTTTTTTTCCTTGTATTTCATTTAAAAAAAGTTCTTTGGTACAAAGATTCTTATATATTTTATAATATTGTTCGACAGAGCCATAAAAATCGATATTCCTGACAAAATGGTGAAGGTGCTTTTTTTAAAAATTTGGTAAATAAAAATTAAAATAAAAAAAATATATAATTTCTCAAAAACTAATTCATATAACGAATTGTAACTGTCTTGCTAAATATTAACATCTAACATCATGTTATATATCTTTACGATGATAGATATATAGACAAAGAGTATTTAAATTAAGAGTAATAATTAAACAATCAAAAACAATAATTAACTAAATTTGGTTCTTGTTCGTTGACGTTTCCTGTGGACCTTCCGACAATGCCAACCAAGGCGCCAAAGATATCACCAAAATTAAGAATCCCATCTATTCCGACTGACTTCAGATAAATTATACCCTATTAATTTACTGGTTATAAAATTATGCCGTATGATCGAAAAAAAAATCTTCATTTCATAGTCATCGCTGGCGCCTTATGATAAAAAACCTACCTAGTTGTCTTGGAAATGACGATCGATGACATTTCCCATGTAATTTTGCATATAAAATGACAGCGATTTATATTTCCTAGCCATCGCAGACGCCGTATTTTTTTCCATCATATTGTTCCGTATTATCGAAAAAAGCGGCGTCTAGTTGGCTTGGAAATAAACATCGATGACATTCCCCGTATAATTTTACATGTAAAATGATAGCGATCTTCATTTCATAGCCATCGCAGACGCCATTTTTTTTTTGATCATATTATTGAAGTAATAGTTTTTAATCAAGCTTGTTATAGTGAACAATCAATTTATTATTTTTTATATTTTTCTTACAGAACGAAGACTTTCCAGAAAGGTAGCCAGAAGATTTATTTACCTCAACATAGACATCCGCATGTTCATCAGCACTTTGGATTTTAATATACTTTTTATATTATTATTGTTAATAAAAAATGATATGTTAATAAATAATAATTAATATTAAGTAAATGAGTTTTATTGAACTAAAATATATTAGAAATACTGTCTAATCATGAACAAATAGAAAGTTATTTAATTATGACAAAAATAATGTATTCTAATACTAAGAAACCAAACAAGTTGCTCAGGAATAGACAGTATTTTTAATAAAAATAATACCTACCTTTACCTCTTCGCTCTTATGCACTCCTGATAAAAATCCGAGAAAATTCAGCTTTTAATAAAAATTGAACAAACATATTTAATCCTAGTCCAAAATCACCGATTTCTATCAGAAGCACATAAGTGTGAAGAGGTAAAAAGCAAATTAAGTACCAATATATCCTCGCTCTTATGTACTCCTGATACATATCCGAGAAAATTCAATTTTTGGCAAAGACCGCACGAAAATTTTTAAACCGTGTCCAAAATCGCCGATTTCTATCAGGATTGCATAAGCGTGAGGAGGTAAGTAGCAAATTTAGTACCATACGTAAATAAAGCATTTTTCAACGATATTTCTGCTATCTCTAGCACTTCGAACTCGTTTCCAAACTTCAACCCTTAATATCTCGGAAACTATAAGGGCTAGAGAGGAACGGAGGGCGGCTTTCGATAGGCATTTCAACCCTCTATAAGGGCGCAAAACGAGGGCGCGATCGGAAACAAAAAAAAATGTTTGGCGAAAAATGAGGTAAGGGGTTAACCTTACTTCATTTGCGCCAAAATTTTTTTTTTGTCTTCGATCATCCCCTAAATTTGCACCCTTACAGAGAATTGAATTCCCTATCGACTGCCGAGTTCCGTTCCTCGATATCTCTTATAGTTTGGAAGTTATAGCAGTTTTTCGAAAAAATCTAACTCGTTCGAACTCGTTGGTCGGGTACTCCGTTTTTTGTCAGGTTGAAATTATTTTGGACAGCTTTTGTTAAAAGTGAGACGCCTTGAATTTATATCAGGAACACATGAGTGGCGAGGCGGTATTTTTCAGTACCAGGAGTAAAGCAGTTACATTCACCATTTTGTCAAGAATTTTTGATCTAAATATCTGATTATTTAGCAGGTCAGAATATATTATTCTGAAAAATTATATCTGTATCTGAATATGCTGGAATATATTATAGAATACTGTCTATTCCAGAACAACTTGTAAGTTCGTTAATATTAGGATACATTTGTTATAATTAAATGCCATTTTCTTGTTGTTCACGAATAGACGGTATAATATATTTTAGTCCAATAAAACTCATTTATTATTAATTATTATTTATTTATTAACATAATATATATTATTATATTATTAACAATATAATATTAAAAGTATATTAAAATCCAAGGTGGCTGATGGACATGCTGATGTCTATGTTGAGGTAAATACATCTTCTGGCTACCCTTCTGGAAAGTCCTGGTTCTGGAAGAAAAATACAGAAATAATTCATTAATTGTTCACTAACAAGCTTGATTAAAAAATATTACTTCTACCGTATGATCAAAAAAAAAACGGCGTCTGCGATGGCTATGAAATGAAAAATACGGCGTCTGCGATAGATATGATATAAAGATCGCTGTCATTTTATATGCAAAATTATATGGGAAATGTCATCGATCGGCATTTCCAAGCCAACTGGGCCCCCTGTTTTTCGATCATACGGTATAACTCTAAATAACCAGTAAATTGATAGGTGATAGGGTACATAAAATATAAAATATATAGGAATTTTTGTAACAAAAAGAACCTTTTTAATAGTAATAAAAAATAAAAAAAACATGGTTAAGTTAGCTGTATTTAGAAATATTTGAATTATAATTAAAAAACTATTAAAAAATAATTTAAAAAATCCTAGCTCATTATATAGGCAACTCTATACACAGTTAATGATATTTATAGTTGCCTTATTTGAAATTATCATTTCTAAGTACCTACATATTTTAAAAAATACAATATTAGGTACCGTATCATCGAAAAAAAGGCGTCAGCGATGGCTGTGAAATGAAGATCGCTGACATTTTATATGTATATTTATATAGAAAATGTCATCGATCGGTGATTTTGCCACTGCGGAGACCTGGTGACTTTGCCACGGCGCGGCGAAGACCTGGTGATTTTGCCACTGCGGGGACCTGGTGATTTTGTCACTGAGTGAACCTGGTGATTTTCCTACCGCGTGGACCTGGTGATTTTCCTACTGCCGGGACCTGGTTATTTTCCTACTGCGTGAACCTGGTGATTTGGCCACTGCGGGGACCTGGTGATATTCCCGCTTCCCGGACCTGGTGGTTTTCCCACTGCCGGACCTGGTGATTTTGCGTCTGCGGGGACCTGGTGATTTTCCCACTGCAAGGACCTGGTGATTTTCCAACCGCGTGGACCTAGTGATTTTCCTACTGCCGGGACCTGGTTATTTTCCTACTGCGTGAACCTGGTGATTTGGCCACTGCGGGGACCTGGTGATATTCCCGCTTCCCAGACCTGGTGGTTTTCCCACTGCCGGGACCTGGTGATTTTGCCTCTGCGGGGACCTGGTGATTTTCCCACTGCGTGGACCTGGTGATTTTCCCACCGCGTGGACCTGGTGATTTTACTACTGCCGGGACCTGGTTATTTTCCTACTGCGTGAACCTGGTGATTTGGCCACTGCGGAGACCTGGTGATATTCCCGCTTCCCAGACCTAGTGGTTTTCCCACTGCCTGGACCTGGTGATTTTGCCTCTGCGGGGACCTGGTGATTTTCCTACTGCGTGGACCTGGTGATTTTCCCACGTAGTGCTTTTTTATATCCTTCAATTTAATAACTGTTTGTAAGAAGTTTTACTTCAAATATACATAGTGAAAACACTGTTTTTTCATATTACGAAAAGCGATGTCCTCTAAAGAGCGGTATGCTGTTAAATTTATTTTAGCTACGATTTGCTCTCCCATGTGGTGTTTTTTGCATTAGGTGCATATTGGCAGTTAGAGCATTGGCTATGGGAAAACTAACTAACCTTATTTTATTATATTTCTTTTCTGCTTTTTATTATACTGAAATGTAATATACAAATATGTATACAGTAAAATATAAAGCTATGTGTATTTTCTAGCATTATTAATATTTCATTTACGTTGTTTTTACTTAGACGAAAACTGTAACAAATAAAAGGTCCACTGAAACAACACAAACAATATAGTTTACCTTATTCACTGCATCTCCTCATAACAATACATTTCTATCAGCATGGAACAACCACTAAAATTATCTTTATATCATCAAAAAAAGCAGATTTGGGATGTACAGCATAGCTTCCATGGATCTGAATGTTCGGAAGTATAATTTTCTGAAGAGGTATTTGCAGAAATGATTTGAAGGCAACAATTATAAGCAGCAACCATTTGGCGGATCCGTTTTTTCAACAGGATTCCGATCTAGTTACTCCAGCTTTACTTTTTCTCGGCCCACACTTGCAGGGTAAAATTGTGAGATTTTCTTATGAAATTCTATGCAAGTACACATCTTCCCAAAAGAAAATCATATTTCTCTCCATTTTTCTTAGTGTTTTCTCCATTTTATCTTCATAAACAACTCTTATCACTGTATTATTTCATATCTGCATCTGTAACAAAATATGTTACAGTTTTATACTTTGACTTCAATGATTGCACTTAAAAATACGAATTGTAGATAAATAATATTAAAAATTAGTTGTAAAATATATTATATAAATCGTACATTTTAATTTAACCAGTAGATCTGTTATCAAACTGAAAATAAACGAGTTTATTTTATCTAACAACATTTTAAATACAAAAAAATATATTTTCTGGGGGTTAGAATCAAAATTATTATAAAATTTGATTCATAGATGGCTCTCACTTAAAACTTTTTGGGAATTAAAAATTACAGATTTCTTTAAAATTCAAAGAAAATTATTATCGAAGTTCAGCTATTCAACGTTAGATAGCAATAGCAGTTTTTTTTTATACAGAAATCTATAAATGGCTAGTTTAAATACTTAACCCATGATGGCGCCACCCACACATTGTAAAAGTAGAAACCTGTAATTTGTTAGTTTAAGCACTTTCCGTATGGCGACGCCATAATCGTTTCGACAATAGTTCCAAAAATTCTCACTAAATAAGAATGGCGCTATAAACAATTAAACGCGCCAAAAAAAAATTGAATAGACGAAAACGCTTTTTAATAAGTAAAATGCGATTTTCTTGTTATTTCTTCACTGTAGACATGCATAGTAGCATAAAATGCCAAACTTACCATTTGTAGAAGTCATTTTTCGCTTTTTCCTATATATTCTTTGTTAATAAGCCAAGTCTATAAAAAATAAATCAGTATAAGTAAAATAAAACTCTCTAGTATATTACACCTCCATTTCATCTAACAATAACTATATTATAATTAACATATAATTGAACGAAATAAAACAACATCACAGTACCTAAAATTAAATAATAACTATTAAAATTTATATAACATGTTTGTGATGCAATTTTTGTGTTCAAATGAAACATTCTCCATTTTATATCATAAATAAACACAGCTTTTATCTAACTTTATGTTTTGATAAACAAATTTTGATAGAATATTAATTGAACAGAAAATTTAGTACAAAAATGGCAACACATATTTCAAAAACTACTAGGTATAAATTATGTTATGGTATTTTTCAAATGGAACTTTTTATGACAAATCTACTGTGCAAAAAAAATACAATACACCATTTAAAAACTACAATTTTAAAGAAAAATATATTTCACTAACCTTGTATGGTTCCAAAATTATTTTTAAACTGCATACTACTATTGTCTTTATATCTTATAAAAAATGAGAGTGAGGACATCAATAGAAAACCTAAAATATAGTAGATTTTAAAAAAAGATACACCTCAGTTATAATAAATACCTACTAAAAAAAATACATGTAAGGTAAAATTTTTCTATTAAAAACTATTTTTCTTTAAAATATATATGAAGTAACAATTATTATTATACTGAAATGTAATATACAAATATTTATATAGTAAAATACCATATCATCAAATAAAAACGGCGTCAATGATGGCTATGAAATGAAGATCGCTGTCATTTTATATGTAAAATTATATGGGAAATGTCATCGATTGTCATTTCCAAGCCAACTGGACGCCGTTTTTTTTATCATACGGTATAAAGCTATGTGTATTTTCTAGCATTATTAATATTTCATTTACGTTGTTTTTACTGAGACAAAAATTGTAACAAATAAAAGATCCACTAAAACAACACAAAAAATATAGTTTACCTTATTCACTGCATCTCCTCATAACAATACATTTCTACCAGCATGGAACAACCACTAAAATGATCTTTATATCATCAAAAAAAGCAGATTTGGGATGTACAGCATAGCTTCCATGCATCTGAATGTTCGGAAGTATAATTTTCTGAAGAGATATTTGCATAAATTATTTGAAGGCAACAATTATAAGCAGAAACCATTTGGCGGATCCGTTTTTTCAACAGGATTCCGATCTTGTTACTCCAGCTTTACTTTTTCTTAGCCCACACTTGTAGCACAGAATATCTAGCTACGCTTGCGTAGCTAGATATTCTGTGCTTGTAGGGTACAATTGTGAGATTTTCTTATGAAATTCTATGCAAGTACACATCTTCCCAAAAGAAAATATTATTTCTCTCCATTTTTCATGGTGTTTTCTCCATTTTATCTGCATAAACAGCTTTTATCACTGTATTATTTCATATCTGCATCAGTAACAAAAAATGTTACGGTTATATACTTTGACTTCAATGATTGCACTAAAAATACGAATTGTAGCGAATTCGTTTTTTCAAAAGGATGCTAATTTTGTTGCTCCAGCATTACTCTTTCTCGGCCCACACCTCTATTGAAAAGCAGGGTAGAATCGGTGAGGATTTCATACCAAATTCTATACATGTACACATAGACATTTTCCCCAAAAAAAATCTTACTTCTTTCCATTTTACTTGATGTATTCTCCTTTCTTATCTTCATAAGAAAACTTTATTGTATTATTACCTAACTGAATCTGTAATAAAAAATGTTACGTCTTATTGTATTGTCTTCAAAGATTAAGCTGAAAAATACGAATTGTAGATATATTATATTAAGAATTCGTTATTAAATATATTATATGGATCGTATATTTTATATTTAACTAGAAAATTTGTTATTAAACTGAAAATAAACTCATATTTTACTTTTAAAAACCGATATAAAAAAAAAAAATTTCTATGGTTAGAACCAAATTTAGTACAATATTTTATTCATAGATGGGTCTCACTTAGCACTTTTTGGGAACTTAAAATTGCAGAATTCTTTAACATTCCAAGAAATTTATTATTGAAGTTCAGCTATTTATTGTTAGATAGCAGAAGCTGTGAATTTTTTTTATAGAAATCTGTAAATGATTAGTTTAAATATTTAAGACATGATGGCGCCACTCATATATAGTAAAGGAAGAAACCTTTATTTAATTAATTTTAAAGTTTTCCGTTTGGGGGCGCCATAATCATTTAGACAATAGTTCCAAAAATTCTCACTAAATAAGCATGGTGCTGTAATCAATTAAGAGCGGCAAAAGAAAAATTTGAATAGACGGGACACTTCATTAATAAGTAAATGTAAGATTTTCTTGTTATTTCTTCACTGCATACGTGTACAGTGGTATAAAACACCAAACTTACCAATTGTAGAAGTTGTTTAACACTTCTTGTTATACGTTCATAGTTAGTAAGTCAAGTCTAAAGGATAAATACAACAGTATAACTAAAAAAAACTCAATAACAGTTAATTATATTACCTCATTTGATGTTGTATTTATTATAAGATGTCATAATATATAATTTTACTTCTGAAACTGTGACTATGTAAATTAAAAGATGAAATTTTAAGTTAACCATAGATAGCTGCATTCTCACTACAAGAAAATAAATAAAAGTAGTTCTAAAAATACAATAAAAAAATCAAACACAAAGGAATTTATTACAGTAGCTATAAGCACAGAATATCTAGCTACGCAGCGTAGCTAGATATTCTGTGCTATAAGCTGAAAAATAGCTGTCAATATTTTTTATGTCCAAATCCGTGAAACCAAAATATACTTTAATATCAATAATTCTATTACAAAGCAGGGTGTATACTAACTTACAAGCAAAAAGTTAAATATAATTTTCAATTTTTTTTTTTTTTTTTTTAAAAATTAATGAAAAATGTGATTGAATTTTCCAAGTTCTTCTGTTATGTGTATATATTTTTTAATAAAATGTATAAAGAGATCAAAACCATTTTATTTTCTGTTAGATTATGTATTTAATAAGGAGGTACTCTACTAAATTGTGATCTATTCAGGTATAGATTGAGTTTGAGAGAAAAATGAAAAAATATCATACAAAAACATGTAGTTTTCATAGAATTAAACATAACCTCAAAATAAATACTTCATCAGCTGAATAGCATTTCCTTGAAATTCCTCTTCTATTTTTCGTGAAATTTTCCAAAGCTCGAGAGATCCTATTCGGGTGTGAAACAGAAGCTTTACTGAATTTTCAATTGAATGAAAAGTCCAAAATCTTGACGAAACAGCTGAATAGCATTTTCGTAAGTTACCCATTCCATTTTCTACTGAATTTTCAAAATAAATCGGTAGATTTGGTTGAAAGTGATTTCAAGATTTTCTTGAAATTCAAAAATCTTGGTGAAGCAGTTGATTGGCGCATCAGTTACATCTGGTAAGTGACAAAATTAATGCCTATTCAGTGTTCTCACTGGGAAGAGCAAGATGTATTTTTAAATAAAAGGACATTTATGCTTTTCGAACCCAGAAGCACGCCTATGAGGTTTATTTTAGAAGAACTTGTGAGAGCTGGGAATTCATCTAGAGCACTTTCTTATATTTATTTTAGCCTTGTGCTGAGGAAGCACCATTGCCACTTTGCACAAGACCAATATAATTGAATAATTATAAAAAAGCTAATGAGCACATATAATTAACCTACAACAAAAATTGCCAAATTATTTTTTGAGACTGTAACATACTATTTATTTATATATTGATTTGTAATAAATATTTTAAAAAAAAAAAAAAAAAACCAAAAAAAAATTAAAGCAATCGCCGTGCTCTAAAATTTTTAATTTTTAAGCGATGTTTTATTAAATTTAAATAAAATAAATAATAATTACCGTTTGCATCGACATCTTTTGAACTTCCCGGTATATTTTCCAGTTCCAGCCCGTTATTATCATATGCAGGCGGTGGAGAACGCGGTATTTTGACAGGTGTGGTTTGACAGCTCCTGCTAGAACTGGCAACGTTGAGTTCGGTCAAATTTTCCTTGCAAACATGAGCTTTTAAAGGACTTAGTTCTGGATTTGACCTAAAATACAATTTTCTCCATTGAACAGACAGTCAAGTTTTTTTGTAGTACCATGACCCTTTTCATCATTCTCCATCCTATGTATAGTTCTTCCTGCGTAACATTTTCTTGTTTCTACATTTGACGGCATTAAATTCTTCTGAATACCGTTTGATCGAAGAAAAACGGCATCAAAGACAGCGCAAATAGGAATCCATGGCATTCCATATATTACAACATATAAAATGACAGCGATTTTAATTTCATAGCTATTGCTCTTGCCCAGTTTTTTCGATCATATTGTATAAGTATTGTGTTCTGATCTCTGATGACTATTAAATTACAGTCCCTTATCAAAATATTTTATTTTGAAATACATATACAGAGTATATCTTTAATAAATGTAAGAATTTTAACTGGAATAAAGATATACCTCGACCCTAAGATTTTTTGGCCAAAAAATTGTTTGAAATTTTACCCTGTATAATACCTACCTTTGTTTATGGGTGTTTCCACCCCATCCAATTTTTCTAAAATGTTAAAAACGTCAGAATACTCAGGTGGGGGTTCATAATCAGGGGGTTCATCGTGAATGTGTATTTCTTCTTCCAAATCAGGCATACCTTCTTTGAAAATTCGAAAAACTGCAATTTTTTACTAAGCAAGAGCTGAAATTCTACCTAAAATCGCATGAATCGTCTCCATATGATCTTCAATACACCTCTGGTGTCTTGCTCTAGTGTTCAGTCTATATAACACTAAAGCCATAGCAAAAATAACACCAATTAAACCTAAAACAAAATATTTGACAGTTAAATTACAATAAAAAAATAATAATACACATAGAGGATCTACATGTGTTAACCCTCCGGAAAACAAATAATATAAATAAACAAACCTTACTAAAAAAAAATAACAAAAAAAAAAAAAAAAAAAAATATACAAAAATATAAAAAGAAAATGCTAGGTTGTTATTAAAAAAGTACTTTAACAAAGATCGTGTGTATGATTAATATAATAATGATTATGGTATTTCATTCGATTAAAAAAGATTATTTCGCAACACTTTTTCGCACACTAAAACTATTCCTTTTCTGTCTTCTTAACGCCTTTTTAACGCCAAACTAATTTTTTAGATACAGTAACTTAATCTACGTTAAAAGGGATTTCTATTTTTATTAAAAAAACTTACCAAAGTACAAGTAGAGAAAATAAATGTCTTTGTTGTTAAATCGCCATAGGACTCGACTTTTGGAAAAAGAAAGTTAGGAATTTTGAATATTCTCTATGATCTCTAGGGGATCTGAAAAAGAGTTAATTTTAAATAAAAATATCTTTGATAATTACCTTGAGAACAATCGATTCATCACTTTATTGTCTGCCACATGGTGATCCATCACAATTCAACAAGTTGATATCTCATGTTGGCGGAAAGTCGACCCCAAAAGAACGATATTGGGATCGAAATTATTTCAAACTTTAAACCTCGCCTTTTATGTTTAATACAGCATAATTAAATGCTGCATACACCAAAGCAACCCTAGACTGGGGCTTAAACAGCCCCCTCAGATTAATATAGAACCCCTGATTTATAGGAACGACGTGTTCTTTCTCGTCCATTGCATTAAAACGGGACAGAGGATACCTAAAAACTTCCACGGCCGGCTCACTAGATGTCAGCCCTTGTCTCAACACCATTTCAGTCATCCCAGCTAGGAAAATTACATAATAAGAGATCTACTGAAATTTTTTCACAGTATGGCAACATCCAATGCCTTCTATTAAAAGATCAGCCTGGGGCGAGATTTATGACATTACGCTAATAGTTAGATATAACAGTTAATAAATATGTTGTAGAATACATGGAAAACATAATTTATTCACCAGATTTTTGGTTTGTATTTTAAAAATGATAGTTTAAATGATATACAATATACAGTTATGCTACAACATATATACCTGGCCCCATAGTAATACTTTGGCAAAATAAACTATGAACCATACATACATACCAGCAATGTTTTACAATGTACATATAATGTATAGGTACATATGATAATGAGTAAAATGTAAATATATATTTTTGCAGAAATTTTGGGGTTTTGAAAATCGATCTAATTTAACAAAAAACGTTGAATATCTACTAATAGTGATGTATTATTATTTTACATTCCACAAAATTTATATGTATATTTTGCAAGTATCAATGTTCGAAAATTATATTTACAAATAATACAATATTATCTAAAAAAAGGCGTCAGCGATGGCTATGAAATGAGGTCGCTGGCATTTTATATTGTTTTTAAAAAAATTTTTGATTTTCTTGGGATTTTTAGGTTCGGGAAAAACGCTGATTAAGTTTTCATTTTAGGTTTTCGTGGTTTAAAAAAAACGTTTCGGCTAACTATAGCCTTCACAGTTTTGTGTCATATGAGAAAAATAGTGTCGAATATAGTAAAAATTACATATACAAATATAATTCACACCTCACTTAATGTTTACTGCAATTAATAAACTAATATAAAAAGCTATCAAAGAATGACACATATTTTTAAAATTATTATTCTTAACACTAAAATTATCTACATTGACTATGGAGTCATGATAACTTTTTAATATCATGCATTGTTAATTGTGCATATTTTATATGCAATTTTTGGATATATTCGACACTATTTTTCATATGACACAACACTGATGGAGGCTATAATGTTAGCGAACCGTTTTTTAAACCAAATAAAAATAATGAAAAACCAAATGAAAAATCAATCAGCGTTTTTCCCGAACTAAATTCAAGAAAATCAAAAAATTTTTTTTTTTTTTTTTAAATATAAATAATACATGTATATTTTCCAAGATTGTAAATTCTAGTTAATTATTTTATGTGTACAGTTATTTAGGGAATGTGTCATCGATGTTCATTCCAAACCAACTAGACGCCGATTTTTTCGATGATACGGTATAATTCTTACGTAAAATGTAAATAACATTAGACCAATTAAAACAAAAATATGAATTTCTTAGTATTTTAGTAACACGTTTATTCTTAAAACTTAATTTTTGTATGCAAATATACCAATTTTATTTATTTTATTCATATTGTATTCAGCCATCACTTAAATATTTGTTAATCATTTGGTATTATAAATAATCAATACTATTCATTAAAATTACTGAACAAATATATGTTATGCTTGACAACTTAACATACATTATATATTATCAAACAAAAGCACATTCTTCTTTTAAACTAATGTCACAGTCTTTGTCTTTTACAAAAATCTTTTTTAAAATTTGAACTCAAAGTAATAATCTTTTTCATGAACTCTAATACACATATTCTTTTTATTTTCCCTAAAATCCGCCGCCACCTACTTACGTGTTTGAATCTATAGAAGCTGAACCAGCAACACTTGAAGTGGAATTCCATCAATGAATAAAATAAACATAATTGTCCAGTTTTCATTAATATCATCATGGGAGAATATTATTTTTTAAATTTATTTAAGATATTTTCAATAAAATTCTCTTGATTTATAACCCGTACCCACTTTTCTTGCTCTTGCTTTTCCGGACACTTTAGGCTACCTAGTATAATAACTATCCATAGTAACCATCCTTTCCACCAGGAACACAACAAAGATGAGGCACAGCACCAATAACACACTCCACTTAAGCTTTATTGATGAATTGTTAGAGTCTTAAAAACACACACAAAAATCACGATAAGTAAAAAATGTATGAGCACTTTTAGGTTAAATCACTTGCACAACATTATGCAATTTTTAAAATTTCTATTTTTTATGCGAAACCGATAGTGACCATATATCTGGTATTAGTTTATGTCACTTCAACAAAATATTGGTTTTTCTTTTCACAATAATAAATAATACCAAAAATCAAAGAGTTAAAACCAAAAATCAACCGACAAATATGAAACGGAATCTAACCCAATATCTAAGTATGTACGGTATGTACAGCTGATGAAGTAAACCAAAGTCCGCCCGTAGGCTGATC
Source organism: Sitophilus oryzae (assembly GCF_002938485.1). Taxonomy (NCBI): domain Eukaryota; kingdom Metazoa; phylum Arthropoda; class Insecta; order Coleoptera; family Curculionidae; genus Sitophilus; species Sitophilus oryzae. The sequence continues at coordinate 146,167 of NW_022145737.1, read as the reverse complement.
TTTTAATAGAAGGCATTGCAACATCATCGGTTTTTATGCGATGTTGCCGTACTTCCGAAAATTTCCCTAACTCACCGAAATCGCTGAAATTCGCCACTTTGACATACAAATGTGTCTTTCTGTGTAGGAAATGTACAGGGGGTCTTATAATCCATATACAATCAAAGAATTCGGGTTTATCGCTGACCATATCCATCATGGTGATTCCTCCACCTAAATTGTTGATTTCTCCACCACAACCTAGAATATGGTAAAACAAATAAAGTCCTAGTAAGAGTAAAATAATATTTACCTAGATTTGGTTCAAATGCCTTTGCATCCAGAGATCCCAGCATAAAAGAATAGGAGGCTTTGAATCCTAAATTCGTTGCTCCGTTGGCGTAAAACCGGATTGTTAGAGATGGACCGGAAGTGAGTATGACAGGAGGTCGAAAGATGTTGCCGGATATGACATACATGCGTTGACCATTCCAATCAAAAAACTGCGGAAAAGCCACCAAAAAATATTTCAAAAAAATATATATTTAAAAAATAGGACAAAATATGTACCTCTCAGGATGATTCTGCTATTAGAAAGTCTGTAAAAATTAGACTTATTCGGCACAAGTCTTGACTGTGACACTCGATGACATATTCTGTACTTAAGTCAGTCGGATATAAATGCGGAAAAAAGGGTGACATCACTATTTGAGTCATGTTGTTCATGTGATCTAGTTTTGGATATCCTTCAAATATCCATCTATTACCTAAAACAATTATTTCTTTATTTACAAAGGACAAAAAATACGCGACAGTAGTAGAATTTCAGTTATTTCTGTAAATCAAGAAAATTTGAGAAAGTACGGCAACATGGCAATATTTATCGCGATGTTGCCATACTACCAAACATTTCAGTAGAACACATAACTTTTTCACATATGTGAAAAAAATATATACAGTATGTCCCCCTGATACCTAAAACAATTATTTAACATTTCAAGGGACTAATACGCTACAGTAGTAGAATTTCAGATATTTCTGTGAGTCAGGGAAATTATAGAAAGTACGGCAACACGGTAATATTTATCGTGGTGTTGCCATACTGCTAAAAATTTCAGTAAAACACATAACTTTTTCTCACATATGAAAGAAGTTATATACAGTATCTCTGATAGCTAAAACAACTGTTTCTTTATTTACAAAGGACAAAAATACGCTACAGTACTAGAATTTCAATTATTTGTGAGTAAGGAAAATTATAGAAAGTACGGCAACATGGTAATATTTATCGTGTAAAATTTCTTTACAGATGAGGAGTTAATTAAAGTTCCTCTTTTATTTTACCATAGTAATATTTTCTTCATATTTAGTTATTTGAAGATATTGGATTTATATTTGATTTATTTAAAGATGCATGTGAATATGTATTGCTGGTATTTCCTATGATAATATTTCTTTACAGGTTTAATTTAAATCATATGAACTGCTAAGTATTTGCTATTGTAATTAACTGATTTTGAAATTTTCTGTTAGACTTTGGAAATATTCATGTTTTTAATATTTTCTTCATATTTTTTATTTATTTGAAAATATTGAATTCAGTATGTCCCAGTTGAATTTATAAGAAGAAAACTTTTTATTATTGAAATATTTGAGAGAAATAAATGCTTTAACTCACGTTTGGCTGTAAATTTCAACGTGAACGCATGTCCGTAGTTTCTGGTGAAGACAAAATCGACAGTGGCAAACCGGGTTCTGGACAAATAACCCAACCCTGAAACGTTGTTGTTTTGAAGAAATCTACCACAGAACTGTTCTCCAGAGGCATCCTTGAATGGTGGTTCGTGGATCAGGACATAATCACAGCTGCATTCAGAAAATGACAAGGTCTTGTCGCAAGTTCTTGAAATATTTAGGAATCTAAAAATAAAATAATCTTCTGAAAAAGTCAAACAGCTGACAACAACGTATTAGTGTTTTTTTTCACCATATTATTATAAACATTTATATAAAAACAAATAAAAAAAAATGCAACAAAATACAATATTTCTCGCAACGTTGCCGAACTTACCTTATTGTCAAAAAATGTCTGTACTTACTTGAACTGTATTTCGATAATGCAATACGGACATGTAATAAAATCTACTGAGCAGTTTCCTTCCTTATAACCACCGTTATTATTATTATTATTTCTTGAGGACCCTGTACTATAATCAGCTAACAAAACACCTGATGTGCCGCATTGTAGTAATTAATTATAAAAAAAAATTAAAAAAAGGATAGAATGTTTCCAGGCATACATATCTATTTACAAAAAAATATATTATGGTATTTAACTACGACCTGTCAAAGAAATTTGTATAGCCTAAAAGTCAAATTTAGTGATTACCACAGCCACCATAAAGAGAAGACATATGGATATCTATTTAAAATTTAATTGTTCAGATATTTATAATAATGGTGGCGGCTGTCATGAAATTGAGAGATTAAAATTACCATAAATCATTTTTCAAATGAAAAACCCTTTTTTTAGAAGGTTTTTGCAATTCGTTCTTTTTAACTATACATGTTCCCATACCCAAAATAAATCGTTATTATTTTAAGTTATTTAAAGGTTTAATTTTTACAAAAACGTATATTGTAAAACGTAAAGTGCCGCCATATTGAAAGTATTTTTAATCGATAGTTCTCGTTGTGAAACAATGATGTGCAAAAAATCTCAAATCTAGATATTGTAGTTCTCTAGATACTTCTAATGCAGGCTCAGCTTGAGACCCCTGTATATCTAAAAAAAAAAAAAAAAAAAAAAAAAAAAGAAATAATATAAAAAAAAATAGAAATATATTATTCATTTAATGTTTTTTATATAAAATATGTGTAAAATAGTAAAAAATATCTATTAGTAAGAAAATATCACAACCATCCAACTATTAGTCAAACAAATTCTCCTTTTTCATGTTCTGTGCAAAAGAATTGGGATCATGTATTAAATTTTCCCACAATTTGTAATAATCATCACTACTAATATTTTCATCAATAATTGATCTCTCCTTCAAAAACTTTTTCCATACCTATGTAAAGTAAATTATACAAGAACAACAAATATATTGAAAAGTTTTATTTTTTCCAAGCCTTTTTTATCCTCAATTTCTGATACATTTCTTTTTAGCATTTCCTTTTTGTACCAGTTGAAAAAATTTGTAATTTGTACAGTAAATAATTGTAGGTGTACATTTTTTCACCTTCTACAGCCTTAAAAATAATTTAATATCATGAAAAAGGCATTTAAATCTAGAATTAAGATGCAAAACTACCTGTTGATAGATTTTTTACTACAGCAATTATGAAATTGGCACTTTGTTTTTAAAAATATCCCTCCCCTGGAAAGAAAGCATGATACCAACTGTACGGATGAAACATTGACAATGATTCCTCGTCGATTACATTGATTGGTGTGATATTTAAGGATTTTAAATATTCCTACAACATGCATGCAAAACAAACAAAGTACATAAAATCAAAACAAAAACACAATCTAAATACAAATAAAACAAAATTAAAACCAATAGCTAAAGAATAGAAAAGTCATCAGCGATGGCTATGAAATGAGGATCGCTGTCATTTTTATTATTATGTAAAATTATATGGAAAATATCATCGATCGTTATTTCCAAGCCAACAGGACGCTGTTTTGTTGTAATATTGCATTAGCAACACTGTCCTACTTTCTCAAGTTGAAAAAAATTTAACCCTGATTTAAGACACTAAAAAAACTAAAAAAACATGATCAAACTTACCTAAATAATAGTCTTCTCTGTTCCAATAACTATTTTCTAAGCATTTTTCGTTGCCAATGCTTTTCTGAAACGATGCTAAAGCACCATCGCTTAGAACATAGCCAGCATCGCCTGTGTTATAATTTACACCCCAAAACTTAGCCACATGTCCAAAATAATGATCCTTCTTACTGTTCAATGGTGCTAGTAATAATCTCAGATTTTCCATAATTACAAATGTCGTATCTTTCACTATCAAATGCCAATTAAAAGTTAAAATTTCTCTTGATTTTATTACATTACATGAAGTAAAGCCCCACGAGGTTATCTTTAGATTGCTTTCTAGGCATAATCTTATTTTGTGTTTCTATTACTATGGGTTTTATAGTGTTACAGCCTTTTATCCATGTATTTTTAGCAGCTTCCAAGTATTTTTGATGTTTCACCAATATTATACAAAGAATTGTTACTTTATTATATAAAATATTCAGACTCAAATAATGAATTTGTTTTGAATAACGTAATCCATCCCAAGCAATCTTAGTTCTGGACAGTTTTTCTTTTAAACCATTTTTTTGATATAAAAATCATTTTTTCTTGACTTCTGGCCACCATTTATCTTAAACTGCTGAAAATATACAGCTAGCAATACTCCTAGTGCAATTCCAATAATAAAATTAAGTCTGGTGTAAAAATGGACCATGTTATTACATACTGAACATAAATATCTTGAGGTTTATTTGTTTGTAATCTAAAATAAAAGAGAAAATTAATTGATAAATTATAATGATACAATTACGTACACTTAAAGAATCCTAGTTAGTTTCCAAGCTCTAGTTTTTCACTTATTTCTCATTGTTTTGTTCACCCACGCATTGTTATGAATAATAAATGTTTTATTTAGAAAAAATTAAGATTTAAAAAGAAAAAAGTTTGGATAATTTGCACTGTTGCCAATTTATTTACTTACCGAGGAAATATAAAATTTTCTATAAGTAATTTTAATAGATACTACTAGAATTCAGCTTGGTAAGTGTTGGTTATAAAAAAAGTAATTTTATTCTAGACAGAAGAATGGTTAATTATTTTAAGATGACATCTTCTCTCAACAACTATAGAGACCTCTTAAAATGAATAATTTTCCTAGGAATATTACTTAATATTGGCAACATGGCGGCAATTAAATTCCATGATTAGTTCTCCACCTCTCAACCAGAGGGCCGGCATTCCGATCCCTTTCAAACCGCCGTCGGCGATTGGCGGCGCGCTCAGGTGCGAAAAGTGGGGGAAAAAACTCGTTTGAAATTTTTTCAGTCCGTAAAATGTCCAGAGAGTGAAAGCATTGTGCAAATTCGGCTCCCTCGCATTGTTTTGATTTTGAAGTGTGAACAGGCTTTGGTGTGTGTGGAAACCGCGACGCCCGCCGTCGAACAATTTCCTCCAATCGGATAACTCCGTTGCTTGACAGGTGGTTGTTAAAATTTGTTTTACCTGTGCGGTGCAGCATGGCGTCCCAACTGTACGGAGTTTAAAAAACGCGAGGATTTTAATAAAATTTCGCTGGTATTTCGAAAATGAAGGTAACGGTGTGCTTCGGGAATATCCGCGTTGTAGTTCCCTGTGGAAGAGGTGATATTCTGGTTAAGGATCTGATCAGGGAGGCCACGCTACGCTATAAGAAGGCAACGGGAAAGGTAAGTTTTGTTTGTATTGTCAGCATAGTTAGGTTAGAATGATGATTGTTTACTTTTTTCTGTTGAAAAACGTTCAATTACAAGCTCTAAAACGACCTGAAATAGTTAATTACCAAACAATTTACCGGCTTGATGCAATAGGGAAATATTTACGTTTGAATAGGCTTTGACATTATGCAAAGCTGTTGGATTTTAAATCAAGATAACGAGTTATTCTAAAAGGCTTTCGTGATTCAAAGAGGCTCAAAATTATTAAAATATAAGTGTTTGTATTATAATACAGCTCTTTTATAAGAAACAGTGCCCTAAGATTAGTTTAAGAGTATTAAATAATGTTCAGGATTGTTCATATTACTTGAAGAGTGTAATCATTCAAAGAATTCACGTTTTTTCGTCTCACAGTTCATCGAAATTCAAGGTATGACGTCTACCATGTTTTACATGGTATTCTATTAGTCATGGAGTGAATTCGATATGAGCAATTTCATTCTGCTGTCGTATAAAAGTATTAATTCTTGACGAAAGGATAAAAAAGGTGAAGCTTTTGTTCGATGGTTGCTCGCTGTGTTCTTTTCTCGGTACTATATTTTTACGGGGGTGGAACACGCCTGGAATACCAATGGCATACCATCGGTTTTAATTTACATACCTACGTACTTACAATAAACTCCATTGATATCCAATGATGGTACTCAGTTTTAAGATAAATATACCCGGTGCTTCTCAACAGTGGCTCACCCCCTATAACTTTTTTATTTTTTCAGATAAAAAAACGAGATTTGGTATGTTAGTATATGACATACATACAATAGGATTGATTAACGTATTCAATTGTTTTTTATCACTTCCTGTTTCACCGGAAATGATAACAATTTTTGATTTTTAAATGGCACCCTCGGTATGTTTCTACTTTATTCGATAGAAAATGACACTCTGAATAGAATGACATGTCATTTGACATTTTTGTTTAAACAAGGGTGGCTCATTAACATATTTAGAAAAAGCATTTTTTTATGAATAATTTGGTACCATACACTTGGTATTTCAAGCCAAATTGTTGTTATGAACCGCATGTTACAATTTTAAATAAACCATATGCGAATATGTCAATTATTTCAATAAATTTATTGCGAATTTTAATTTATAACAGGAGATATCAGTGACTTTTTTTAAATAAAAATGTATTACAATATTTTGAAGGGATGCGATGCATCACCCGCATCAGTGGAAGCTTCGCCACTGTTTGTTATGAGAATGTTGAATTTTGAAACGAAATCCCAAGCGTAGCATAAAAATGAAGAGAATATTTTACACGAGTATCAAATTCATACATATATTATTATGGTCAGAGTATAATTCTGAAAAAAAAACAGTAGTAATCGGACACCAATCAATGAAGAGAAGAGAAGAGCATTTTTAAGGTTTCCCAGAATACCAACCTTGAGTTTTTTTCTTTTTGTTAAAGAACAAATAACACAGCAATTATAATTTGCCATATCCGGTGAGACCAAAAATAATGACACAAGAATGTTAAAATTATAGCCCAGAGAAAAAATATTTATATGTATATCAAGCGAATTATAAAGGTGTTACTATTGTATTGTAGTTGCTATCAATTCAAGTTCAGTTTGAGTAGTTAGATGAGTGTCCATTTTCATTTTATATTATTACTCAAAATCTCTATTGTATATCATGGTTCCATGGTTGTTACCTATAAAAGGAAGAGGGAATTATGGCATCTTAATTCTTGTTAATAATGTCCTAAGGAAGTTATGATTCTATTTATGACTGAGTATAACCAAGACCAAGAAATAAAATATATTCTAATAATCTAATACCCCAGTAATCTGCTTTGTTTTTTAATTTTACATAAAACATTAGATAAATTGAATTTAATAAACAAATCTCGTTCTATTTAAACAACAAAAAAAATTACTTAGGATACGAACAAGTAAATGTCGGGTACAAGTACGTCAAGTATGATTCAATCCGCCACAAGACAATGGACAAAGACAAAACGCACGCACTTACATGTGAATTAGGCTTAATAATGGCGTGTTTTTTTATTTCAATAAGGAAAAGCGTAGACAATGCGGTTTGTATTAGTATAGTTAATATATACACGTGCACACATTTCTTACCCAGAAGAAAAAACTTATTATTTAGTAGTAGCATAATTGTATGACTTCCAAGAAACACCCTGTATATTTTATTCTTTTTACAATCATAAGCTCTACTCAATTCTGATTATTAACATTTATTGCCTATTATACTGTATGATCGAAAAAAACGGCGTCAAAGACGGCTGCGTATTTCCAAAAAATATATTTTTTTCGAAATTTCAAACTACACCATTTAAAAACTTTTACTCAATATAAAAATAACTTACAACATGCTTACAACCTTCTTAAGGACAGCTGGCAGTAAGCGTCATTAAGAAATACCCAATTAAAAGACGTCTAGAGCTTAACCTCGCCAAAATTATCATCGATTGTTGACTTTGCCGTCTTTGACACCGTTTTTTTCGATCGTATGGTAGATACGCTCGTAGCTAAGTATATTTTATTAGGAAATAAGGACACATTAATTAAAAATTAAAAATTTCCCCAGGTAGGTGATTATTAAAATTATACCTGTTTCGATTTTAAGTCTCTAAATAAATAAAAACCAGTTGAAATTAATATTATTATTTAGAATTAAAATATTAGCATTAAATAAACAATTCATAATAAAAAAATGAACGGAAATCAAGACCATATTACGCGAACCGAAAAAAGAGGCGGATTTTCAAGGCTAACAGATAAGGCTTAGGATAATGAGTCATGTAATTTTAATTTCCCACGTTAGGGGGATTTGATTTCGACGTGATTGTGAAAGAACTGTTGAAGATGGATTTGACCATAGCTCTGGGTTCAAGTTATATACGCATTGTAATACATATATAATACCATTTAATAGTATTAAAAAAGATGTACCTACAGGGTGTCCCATTTTCATTGTTTGTTTTATGGGATTTCTCGTATATGAGTAGAGATAAAAAAGATGCGGTTTTCACATCACATATTTCTTCTAGCCCCCTTAGTTCCTGAAATACAAGGGAATTTGAGAATGTTGTATTCGACTCTCCTCGTATCTCAGTTGTCTTATAACTAATCTGAATTACGTAGAGTTTTTTTCATGTAGAATCCAGTGGCGTAACTAGGATTTTGTTGGGAGCTGTCATTTTCGAAATATGACCCAAACTTATGTTCTTTTAATGGAAGGACACCGTGATATTATTTTTTTATTTTATTTGCTTTGTTATACATATTTTCTTTAATACTTTAAGAAAATGCATTATTTAATTTTTGAACATGAATCAACCTACATACTGTTACGGATTCCGTGGGTCCACTATTTAAACTCACGATAAAATACTTAACGAATTTATTTGTTTCACTCTGTACACACAACTTATACTATTTACAACACACTTATGCAACTAGTATTACTCTAACGGTATTTCGCGGTATTTCCAAACTTCAGACTTAGACTTCAAACTTCAAACTTTAAACTTGTCCAACTGTCAAAGCGCGGGCCTTATATACCCCCTGGCGGTTGTTTCTAGATTTTTCTAAAGAATTCTATAATTGTCTTTACTTTCTGGCGAATGCGCCAGGTTCCTCAATGCACGTTGCGATTTTAGCAGTATGCAGTTATGCAACCAGTAATACACCTTGACAATACTTTGGTATTATTTTATTATTTTTTTCATTGATTACTTTGATCAAAATGAGTATTTAAAAAAAAACAGAGCCGTATGAAATTAATTAAAAACGAACAACATTTTTAAATTTCTTTTAAACTGAATAATTGTATTGTATAAACATTTATTACGAAATTCTCACACAGTGCAATGTAATATTAAAACATTTAACACAAAGGTTAATGATATTTTATCACAAAACTGTTACTAAATATTTTTTAATGAAATAGTATATCTATCTACACATGACTAACTGTTGGAAATATGTCCATTAGGCTTGGCCAACCACACATATAGCTAAATTACTCAAAAGATAATGCAATTTGTCTCAAATATACACAGCGGGCGCGAGAAATTTGCTAGCGATGGGAACTATCGAATGAATTAGACTATCGAATAGTTACCGAATGAATGATTTCAACTATCGAATGGTTTTATTCGAATAAAATCATTCATTTATTTGTATACTAAAGCATATGTGACAACCTCGCCGTGCCACTAAATGGTTATCGTTGAGCCACGACTATCGAATGCTTTTGATAAATGAAATTTAGTATTCGTTTGATTTTTTGTGTGCGTCAGTGGCATTAGTTCTTCCAAATTTTATAACTTCATCTTATAAATACTTGTACCAATTTTGGGTTTATTAAAATATTTAAAATACTAAAATAGTAGTTTTTAGTAATTGACGATTATGTGTGTGTGTGTCAAAATTTTTCCGAAAATTTGTGTGATTTTCCGTAGCCCGATCTTTCAATTATTTTATTTTATATGGTATATATGGTCTATTTTTAATGGGAAATTTTGAGAAGTAGTACCTTTAAGAGAGATGAGATGAACTTAGAATTAATTTTAAAAATACATATTTGTATTTTAGATATTTAAATAATATGAATTAGTTGAACTTAATAATCATATTTAAGTAATGTGGTTAAGTAAATGGTTATCGAACTCAAACTATGGGGTGTGTTATCGACGCCTATGATCCTTATGATAGGCAGTCATTTTCACGCCGTGCCTGCACCCCGTGTCCGCTGATGTTTGCGAGTAGCGGAGTAGTAGGCTTTGGGAAACAGTTGAATGTCAGAGATTGTTGATTTCAGCGGGGAGAAGACATTGTTTGTCAAGCTAGTTAGAATTATATTTTAAAATATCAATTTCTGTTAAATATATTAATCTTTCGATTACAGGTGAGAAAATTAAATTGAAAGTTTTACACGTGCCAATTTAAAAAAAAAGTTAACGATGTTTGTATTTTGTTTATGCTAATTCTCTTACGTGTAGTTTTTTGCGAAGAAATATTTCATTTATTTTTAAAGTAAATGCCAGTAAAAGTAAATATTATTTTTAAATAGTAATATAAAGTACCTAATATAAATAATTTTGATTTCTAATTTTTTTATTTATATTTTCCTTCCATTACACTGCATGCTTAGAAAAATTAATAAATGTTTATATTTCATGATTTTAAAAGTTTGTTGTTACTATAACAAATTAGTTCTGTAATTATTATTATTTAATAAACTAACGTTGTCACACAAAAAATTTAAAGACTATATTATTTTTAAATAGGATCTAATATAAATAATTTTGACATCTAATTTGTTGTTTATATTTTGCTACTACGTAAAAAAAAAATGTTTATATTAAATTATTTTAAATTTTGTTGTTAATAGGTATAACAAATTATTACTGTTATTATTATTTTTATTAAACCAGTCTTTGCTTAAAAAACATTAAAAATACTTTTCCTACATCCAAAATAACAAGTATTATTGCAGTGTAACAACAGAGATATTAATAAAAATGCAAAATATTGAAAATATATAGACATACTATCCCTAACTAACTAAAGCCAAACAATAATATTCTTTGCTAATATCAACTAATACCAATATATGGCAACAGCGCCCTTCATAATGTATTTTCTGCCATAAATGCCTTACTAAGGTAAATACTAGCACCTCAATAAAAAATAATGTGTCCTTATCTTTATATGACTCCGCAAAAATCAAAGATGCCGGCTTCTTTTCATAGCATTGCCACCGACCGCTGACCGTTAATTTTTATTATAATCGATCCACTGACGAATAAATGAATTTCATAAATGAATGAATTTTATAAATGAATGGTTTTGCTGCCGAATTACTAGAATACAATATTTCAAGGCAGATGACGCATCTATTCGATAATTTTTATTCGAATAGTTTTCAACGAATGTTTTTTTACTAGCTATCGAATTATTCGAATGAATTGCAACTATCGAATGTTTCGATAGTATTCATTCGATAGTTCCCACTACTAGTTTAAACGGGACACTGGGTCTTTACAATTGATTTCAGTATTTCTATAAATAATGATAATCTCAATAAAATTAAATAGAACAACCCACGTGAAACCTGTGTCTCGGTTGAAAATTGTAACGTTTTCTACAACATAATAAGTAGTCTTATTTTAATCTTATAATCTCAATAAAAAGATAATTATTTTATTATCATCGTTATAAGCCTTTTCTATAGACGTAATCTTTTTATAACAATGCTGAAAATAGTTCGTGATATAACCCAATCGTCAGGAAATATTGATTTAATATAAAGTTTAAACAGACTAAAAAGATACCTATAGCTAGTGAAAATATTCCTATATGACTATTTAACAGGGCCTAAAGGTTAGGTGCACGATTATTTTTCATCAGTCATCAGATGATTGGCGGTATACATACCGGCTCAGAAATTGAAGAAAAGAATGGTTTCTATGTGCATTTTATGGCATAATGAACATGGGGTGTATAAATGATTTATTATTTTTAACCACAACCTAAAAATAACGGAAGTAAACCTATAACAAGAAAGAAATTTATGATAAAACTTCATGAACAACTTACAAGATCGTAGCTAGAACACCAAACCAAATCAATATTTCCTCAAAATACCTCACATCATTATTGGATACCACCTAAAAATATATACTTACTAAAAACTAAAAATGAAGGTTATTTGTTAAGAAATGAATGCATATCTCACATCATTTCAATAGAATAATGTACCTGAATTGCGAAATTCAAAAACAACACGAATATTCGCTTTGCTAAACCCACTATTTTTTTAGGCCTTCAAAAGAATGCAAATTCAATTCAATCCGATTCATTTCAAAGCCAAAACAGAAGTTTAACTTTCTTTTTATTTTGGAACAGGAAAATAATAAATTTATATGGCGCTTAATGAAGAAAAAATCTAGATTTGCAAGTTTTGCAGGACCAGATGGATGATTTAGATGAATAAATTTGAATTTAAATGATCAAATTACAATATCCAACCTTATATTTCTAATATAAATATATCTAATCCTGTTTAAAATTAAAATAGATTTGAAAATTTCCCCTTATATGGCAATAAAAGAGAGCAAACTATGTTTTTTTTTTCTATTTGTTTAGTATTTTAGTGTTTTTATTTAGGTTTTAATCATCTGCTAAAATGATTAATTTGTCATGTTTAATGTACTATGCGATCGAAAAAAAACGACGTCAAAGACGGCTGAGGAATGACAATCGATGGTAATTTTGAGGAGGTCGAGCCCTAGACGTCATTTATTGGCCCCGTACTGTTCTTTATTTTATCGCTTACTGCCAGTTGGCTTTAAGAAGGGTGTAATTTATTTTTATAATGAGCAAAAATTATTTTTAAATGGTGTAGTTTAAAAATTTTTATAGGAAAAAATATTTTTTTGAAAATAGATTTGAATATCTCGAAACGTTCTATCCTTTTTTAATCTCCTCGCTAAATTTTTCATGGATTGATAGTCTTTGACGCCATTTTTTTCTCAATTATACGAAGAATTATACAATTATTATCGAGGGTATTATAACAATAATGAATGAACTGAATTGTCTCTACTTAAAAATACATATATTTAAAACTAATTAAACCTGGAGGTTTGCAATTCTGCTTGGCTCAAAAAGTCATACAAACAAACAAGAGGCTAAAAGAAAAAATGTGGTCAACATCATCCATTGCCCATTGGCTCAAATTCTCAGTATTAATATCGACAACCATGGCGATACAACAAAAAAAAACGATTTTTGTAGAAGCAGAGATCAAATTTCTCGATTGTTACAGAGCCTGAAAACGTGAAACCACTCCACTTCTGAAAAGTGCTGCCCAGGATATAAAATTCACAAAAAAACTGTCGAAATTCGATATGTAAGGATACCCTGTACGTTAGGAAGACCGACAAATCAATCAGTTTGGTCCAGTAGTTTTTTGTTCACCATCCAGTCAGTTTATATATTATGAAAAAAATTGTTGATTTCCGTTGAACACCCTATATATTTTACGTGAATCAGATGCACAATGTAATTGTCTATCAAATTGTATTATACCATTTATTACCCATTCTCTTCAAGTTTTCGTAGAAATTGCATTTTGTTATAATTTAGACCTCATTTATCACTATACCCATGGAATATTGACATTTCAGATTTTTTTATAGCACCATAATATGTACAAAATGTACAGGTGGTAAATATTGCATGCCCATTGGCATACAAAAACTATTTAAATCTTTGTAAAAGTATACCAATTAAATATACCACACCATTATTTCCTACCAAAAAATTAGTTAATTACATACTTTTAAATTGTTTTAATTAATAAATTATTCTAAATAAATGTGGATTTGGCTCAGAAATCAATATAATAATAAGTTATGAAAAATGAATATCTCTGTTTTTATAAATAAGCATTCGTCAATAAATGAAAATAAAATTTATAAAAGGTGTTACTTTTTTACCTCCACTGTGTAATACACACACAAAATTCAGTTTTTAGTATTTGGAACAATTATTACTACAACGTAAACAGTCAATTAAATGTGGTTTGAATACTGGGATCATATTAATTGGTCCTCTTTAACAAAAAAATATTTAAATAGTTTTTTTTTTATTCTTTAATTAAATAAGCGAACTATATCAACAATATTAGTATATGTACCCTTTGAAAATTTGTTACATCTTTAAAAATAAGCTAAAATGTCAATATTCCATAGGTATAGTGATAAATGAGGTTCTAAACTATAAGAAAATGCATTTTCTATGAAAACTTGAAGAGATGGGTAAAAAATGGAACAATACAATTTGATAGACAATTACATTGTGCATCTGATTCACGTAAAATATATAGGGTGTTCCATTTAAATTAAACAAGGTATGGCAGTTTAAAGCTAGTAATTATTTAATAAAAATTTTGGACACTCTGTATTAGGTCGTAAAATTTTTATAATTGCAACACAATATATGACCAATAAATAATCTTCGGTAAATATTTAGTATTAAAAACTTTTATACCCTTGGAGAAATAAAAGCCTTAAATTTTTCTGCAATTTCATAAAATTGAAAATATTTCAAAACGGTAAGGTTTAAGTGTGATAAACCTTAATCAAATTCTACCTTTATTTCAATCGTAGAATCCAAAAATAGAATAATATACAGGCTGTTCTATTTAAAAAAATGCAACTATAATATTTTTTACTTATTTGGGACACTCTGTATCTTTGTAAAATATTTTTAAATTGTAGCTTTAATAGTCCTTCAACGACCCAAACTTACAATTTGTAAAAAATCTAATCGTTTGCTTCTACAATACTCCGTGTCGTATGTGGTGAACAACACTGTATTATTTGACCGAAGGTGGCTAGGACGTTATTAAAAAACACCCTGTAGTACGAGACTCTACAGACGGTTTGTGCTAGTGGCGATGGTACACTTCAACCTTTCTTTTTTGCCATGGGTCGAGACGCGGAGATACGCAGGTAGCCACATAGAGGAAACAGGTGTAGGGAATCATCAAGATGTCATGCTAGAGTGAGTCGAAAAAATGCAAGACGCTGTTTTACGACCAACCCTAAAACCACTTGTCGTAGGACAGAAAAGAGTGGATATTTCTTCGTATTTTTGCCGCCATTTGTCGTTGCAATTTTTTTGAGACACCTCTCATGTTAAAATACAAATTTTAGTGCATTACAGTATATACCTCCAGAAGCTAAAATTTTACAAGAATCATTAAAAACTTTTAACAGTAAAGTGTTACAGTTTCTTCAGAATTATTATCTGTGGAATGTTGTTAGAATAACCGTTTATGCATGCTTACAGAAAAAGACACACAAAACAGCTAGAAGTAATATGAAGCCCATAATAAGGATATAAATTCGTTAGAATATCTAGCTGGAAATACGAGTAGGTACTAATGGCATACTGACCTCTTCAATTTCATTTGACAGGTCCTTTACAGTCCTTTTACGGTCATTTTATCCTTAAGTACCTACGATTTTTTTTCCCGCGAATGCCTTTCTTCTGTGTATATCTAACATCTGTTTTAAATTTAGACATGGGAACGAAATCAAGGAACAATGGCCCTGGTGTCTAAGGATATTACTGGAACCCAAGAAGGGCTCTTTATAGTTTCCTGTCCATTATTTGATTTTTTTATTTGTTTCATTGATTTATTAACCTCTCACCCTTGTTTTTTGAATCTATATGCTATATACAGTGTGGCTTAAATCAGAGGCAAGTTGCTCCTTGCTAAATCCTACAAAGGACATGTTTCAAAATCTAAAAGAATCCGATTACTTCCGAAATATTATACAGGGTGTCCCAGAAATAAGTGCAAGTATTTTAAGGGCGTCGTAGGTCTGGCCAGAAGAAACATGTTTTGTCTTGTTTTTTTTTTTTTTTTATTTGTCTTAAAAATACTCGCAACATTTTGAGAGCCACCGCAGCAGTCAATAATCAGCCAAAAAAAAACAAACAATTACCAAAAATATCAAATTTTCAACATTTTTTTTTCGCAAAAACTCATGTATGTTAAAATACTTGCACTTATTTCTGGGATATCCTGTATAAAAGTAATCGGACTGAAAAGTACCGTTCGGCAAATCTAAAGCTAAATTAAATCTACATTATTATTGTTTATCCGTCAAAGCATTAACAATTGTCGATTATTATTAACAAAAAAAAAAACATTCGCGTTTCGAGGCTGTTTGCAGATTCTGAATGACCTTAGTTTTGTTCAGTTTCGCACAAAAAAAAACCACTGGGTGGTTGGCCAAAGAGTGTAGGTGATAGAGATATAACTTCTTTCTCTTTTTTCATTATTTTCACCCACCTGTCTCTTACGACATCGGAATAATTGAAAGAAATATTGTATCGGTCATACAATAAGCAAGACGTATAATAAATATAAAAAATATCAAAGTTGTATTTTTTAAATGGAACACCGTGTATATTATTACATTTTTAGTTTCTACGATTAAAATAAAGGTTAATTTGATTAAGGTTTATCATACTTAAACCTTACCTTTTTTGAAATATTTGCAGTTTTGTGAAATTGCAGTAAAAATTTTAAGGCTTCATTTCTCCAAGGGTATCAAAGTTTTTAATACTAAATATTTACTGAAGTCTGTTTATTGATCAGTTATTGTGTTGCAATAATAAAAATAATACAAAAATAAAACTATTTAAATCTTTATAAAGAGTATACCATATATTATATTATGTACCACTAATATTTCCGCCCAAATATTAATTAATTACATAGGAACTTAACTGTGTTAGTTAATAAATTATTCTAAATAAATGAGGATTTGAATCAGAAATCAATACAATAATAAGTTATGAAAATGAATGTCTCTGTTATAAATAACTGTCTAAAACACATACAAAATTCAGTTTTTTAGTATTTGGAGCAATTATTACAGTCAACGCAAACAGTCAATTAATGTAGTTTGAATACTGGAATCATATTAATTTTTTCCCTTTAACAAATATATAAACAGTTTTTTAATGAAATAAACGAACTATAAATCACAAAACATCCCCCTTTAGAACTTCGTCTGTCGTGTTAAGAAATGAAAGTAAATAATAAAGCGCCTCTCGTGTTTGTTCGTACTCAAAAAATTTCAATTAATGCCTGTATATAGGTATTTTTAATATATTTTTTAGATTTACATTTTTTTAATTGTAAAGTAATATATTACATTTAAATGGAATATTACATAACAATTATGTCAATTACAGGATTTCAAATTTGTTTTCTAACATTTTTTAAATAAAACGAATTATAAAATTTCAATATATGTATATTTGTCGTCGGTATGAAAAAAGTAAAATATGAAATGGACAAACGCTTACTTACATTGCAATAAAACTTCCACTTTTAGTTTTGCAATCCAAACGCAATATTTCACAAATAAAATTATCCCACAACACTAAAATCACTGAAATTTCCGCGGCTGACAACGAAAACTGAAAAATATAACGACACTTTTTGTTTTGGACCTGCATATCAACATTACGCTGTACTATTATGTGTTTGTTGTTGAAATAATATAAAATATCTAATTATAACTTGTAAATTTTAATATTTTAACATAGTTTTTTTATTTCTTGACAATAACTAACTTTGTTATCAAGATGACATTTTAGACGGCAACTGACATATATGTCATAATATTTGAATCTTAAATATGTATGTAATATAATTTAAATTACTATAATGCAACTTTATACTTAAGAGAACGTTTATACATTCACAAATAACAAAAAGTCTAATAATATAGTTTGAAAACAATGAATATTGAATTAAAATTGAAAAAGTTAAGCGGCGACCCCTTGTGTCAAAATTAGATGATTAAATTTTCGCAATTTTTATACCATTTGATGACCGGTGGCGCCTCTAGTGTTTGTTCGGGCGGTTGGTCTTTTACTCCCGCTTATAGCCATCACAAAACATCCCCCTTTAGAACTTTTTCTTTAATGGCCATAAGTGGGAGTAAAATGAGACCAACCGCCCGAACAAACACTAGAGGCGCCACCAGTCATCAAATGGTGTAAAAATTGCGAAAATTTAATCATCTAATTTTGACACAAGGGGTCACGCTTAACTTTTTCAATTTAATTTCAATATTCATTGTTTTCAAACTATATTATTAGACTTTGTTGTATTTTGTGAGTGTATAAATGTTTTTTTAATGTTGTTCTCGTAATGTTGATATGCAGGTCCAAAACAAAAAGTGCCGTTATATTTTTCAGTTTTCGTTGTCAGCCGCGGAAGTTTCAGTGATTTTAATGTTATTAGATATTTTTATTTGTGAAATAGAAATATTGCGTTTGGATTGCAAAACCAAAAGTGGAAGTTTTATTGCAATGTAAGTAAGCGTTTGTCCATTTTATATTTTACTTTTTTCATACTTACGACAAATATACATATTGAAATTTATCAATTCGTTTTATTTAAAAAATGTTAGAAAACAAGCCTGTAATCCTGTAATTGACATAATTGCAATGTAATATATTCCATTTAAATGTAATATATTACTTTACAATTAAAAAAATTTAAATTTAAAAAATATATACAGGCATTAATTGAAATTTTTAGAGTGCGAACAAACACGAGAGGCGCTTTATTATTTACTTTCATTTCTTAACATGACAGATGAAGTTCTAAAGCGGAATGTTTTATGATGGGCATATGGCCATTAAAGGTAGTGCAATTAATTTTTAGGTTAAGAAGTTGCTACTAGTTATTGCCAGATGGCGTTAAATCAGAATTTTTGTAGTTTCCATAGTTTCCAAAGGCCATTGTCATACTGTTGTCAAATTCTCAAAGCTCTTGTCGTTGTCATAATGGTCATAGCGCCAATCATAAAATTATCAAGACATTTCCTTTTGTTTGTGGCCTAAAAATATAATGTAAGTCTTTTTATTTTCCATCCCATTTAAGTACCTATTTACATTTACTCAATTTACAAAACTTTTGGGCGTATTACGTTGGTCTTGTTTTATTATAATAAGCGATGTTTAAATATTTGACTTATAAATAAAAACTTTAAAATAATAAATAATATTTACACATGTTCGGCTTTCTTTTTATTTAATTGTATAAGTGTATTGACAAATCTTATTTTTTTCACACATCTGTGTCTGTTATTAGTTGTTATTAGTATTGTTAGTTTGTGTAAAAAAAATAAGAT
Source organism: Sitophilus oryzae (assembly GCF_002938485.1). Taxonomy (NCBI): domain Eukaryota; kingdom Metazoa; phylum Arthropoda; class Insecta; order Coleoptera; family Curculionidae; genus Sitophilus; species Sitophilus oryzae. The sequence goes on along the minus strand of NW_022145737.1, from coordinate 126,950 downwards.
TTAATAATCAAATTAATTATTTTAAGAGTAAAATTCAATAAATACGCTCATTTAAAAGCACGCGCTTCGATCCATTTAAAACAAGCCCTACTCTATAGATGGCGCCACTTCTCTAGGATTATTTTTCAGTATGGCTTTTCATTCTTTTTCTAGCTAGGTATATTCTTTGAATTCCACCATATTTTCATATTTTTCTGATTTTCTCTAAAACGGTATGGAATTTGGAAAGTATAAACAGGATTAACCATTTTAGAATAAGCAAATTTTTTTTTTTTTATGAGGAATGCATTTTCTGAAAATGTCAATAATAAAACATTTTTTTTTCCTCTTGTAAAGAAGGACTGTGGACATACTGTATGTATTGATTTTAAAAGTAGGTGGCATATCAAAAATATCATGTTTCTTTAAAATAAACTTCTATCTATTTTTTTTTTCTATCCATGTAATCACACAATTACATTTAAAATATACTATGTCAGGTTTCCTATGATGCGTATAAAAAAAAATATAGGCACATTGTTTTTTTCTAATTTTAAGAATTATTTTCATAATTTAAGTCTAAAGTGCTTAATACTAAATAAAATTGTCATATTGCGTTAATGTGTACACTTGACCCACCTAATTTCATTTTTTGCGTTTTCAGTTAATCTGTACTGATAAAATTACTGATAATAAAAGTAAAATAAAAAATTTATATTTTAGTTTTATTTTAATACTATTACTGAGAAATTATTGATGTAAAAGAATTTAAAATACTAAAACAAAGATTTTAAAGTTATTTTTGGAACTTTATTTGTTTGAAGTTACGCAATAACATTAAGCCGTAGAAGTTATTTAATTTTATGGCTGTAAATATAATTTTTTCTCCGTGTTAGCCACCTTTAAATTACATCGACAGATTTGGCGATGCATAGGGTAAATTTAATTTAAATTTTCATATTTTTTTTTTTTTTTTTTTTTTTTTTTTTTTTTTTTTTTTTTTTTTTTAATATTAAAATTAATATACAGATATAATTTTATTTGAATTAAAAAAATATATTTTTCTTAAAAAAATTTGTTGATTCATTGAAATAAATAAATTCTCGACAAAGTGGTGAATGCGCCAGGAAATGGAAATCCCGTAATTTCTTTTAAAACCTATAATAATGGACAAAAAATGTTTCCCTGTATAAGGCCTGTATATTACAAATATCCTATACAGATGTTTCAAAACAAATGCGAAAACTTCCCGGGGGTGATTCTTGTTCAAAATAAAGAGTAGATTTCCCGAGCTTCATAAACGTTGGGTCAAGTCAACCATTAGGGAGATATTGTGGTACAAAGATGGCGGAAAAATAATGTTTTTATTTTTATCTTGAAAACGAAATACGACAGACTAAAATGAAATTTTATGGAAGCATTACTTATTGTAAGCACACACTTTCTAGTGAATTTTTCACTTTTTAAAATGAGTGGAAGAATTTGAAATAAACTACGCCTATCATTCTTATTAGCAGAAATTTAAAGAAAAATCTTATCAAACACATGCAAAAATTTGGATAGTTTAGTTTGTTTGAAACTTTTTTATCTCTTGTGTATTTTTGATAAAACTCACCGATTTGAAATTAAAAAATAGAAATAAAGCATTACATCGGGACAAAAAGCATTTTCTGATAAAAGAATCTAGTGGGCTGCTGTAATTTTTTTGGAAAAATCTAGTCGGCCGCTGTTACTTTAGGATGTTTCAATATTATTTAGTTCCCGATTATTATTATCGTTATTATCACTAGATTCTTGAAATCTAAAAACGTCTGACGTATGATAGCTTTACATTTTATTTTTAATTTCAATCTAAATCATTTTTTAAATAAACCAAAAAAAAAAAAAAAATAAATATATCAAATTAAAACATTCATGTGTTTATTTCATTCGTTAATAAACCTCCACTCATTTTAAAAAATAAAAATACCTGTGAAGTGTTTTCCTGTCAATAAAGTGAATCTATCTCTTTCGTTTTCAAGATAAAAATAAAAAAACATTATTTTCCTGCCATCTGCAATATCTCTAATAATTGACCAGCACATTAAAACAAACTACCCGCTATTGGCTCGAAATCACCAGATTTCATTTGTTTTCAGAAACACCACAATATCTAATTAATATGTAATGATTCTAAAATATTTTGATTAATTTTTTTTTTTATTGTTTGTATATTTTTACGATTTTAATAATTTAATTTTCCATATTTTTCCTATATTGCACGGTGAAGCGTAAGTATTGAAAATTTGAAAATGACAATTATTACAATGAGAGTACCTAGTTGCAGGTATTAAAATGAAAGTAAAAAGTCAACCAATGACAATGTTGCCACTACATTTTCGTTTTAGTGCACTCCTGAGTCCTGGTTTTCTATTTATTTAGCAACTATTACTTTTATTATTAGATGAAAATAACGTAAAGTGTACAGGGTGACCCAAATTCGAGCCTCATCAACCTCATGGTACGGCCATAGTAATATAAGTAATGTGCTTGTCTGTTTATATCGTATGATAATAAAAACAGCGTCAGCGATAGGCTATGAAATGAAGGTCGCTGTCATTTTTATATATGGAAATTATGTGGGAATGTCATCAATCGTCATTCAAACTGACTGGACGCCGTTTTTTTCGATCATGCAGTTTATTTGTAATGTTTGATTACGGTATTATTAGTTCAAAATTTGCACGAGATTTCCAATGTTTCCAACGCCAGTGATGTTAATATTTAAAATTTTTGATTGTTGCAGAAACTTTCGGAAACTTTCGAAGCTTTCGGAAATTTATGAAATATTAGGAAATTTTACAATTTTACATATTTTTTGTCGATACAATAAAGAAATAAAATTCGATTTTTTTTTATATATTATGTGAGTACGCACGGTCTATCTACTTATCTTTGCGAACGATTTATGTTTTCGTATTGAAACATTGCGCTTGTAGTGTGACACAGCAAAAGTGGTAGCTTGTTTGTGTTGAACGTGGGATGAAAAAGCACAGAAAATATAAATTTTAAAACGTAAAACACAAATAACTGAATTATTCTATTCCGGAATATCAGGCGCCGAACTGGTCCCATCTTCATAGAATATTATAGTAGTAGTGATACTGTCTTCGTCGGTTTTTATTTCCAAATCAGGTATATTCGATGTATCATCTGGTTCTAATTCTGAAGGATGGACCTCTACCTCCACGAGTTCTGGTGGTTCTGGAGGAATTTCATGTTGTTGGATATCATACTCCATACTTTGTTTTGTAGTAATAATTTATTGTTATGAGCTACGAACATTATTTTACCGGCTCTTTGTGCAGTTAAGCGATACCTTTCTTTTAGTATGGATAAAACTGTAAGTACTGAAACTTCTCTGTGGCTGCAGATGACGTTGGTAAGAACGAATTGCTTGCACACGTGCTTGCCACCAGCAGACAGTCATTTTTAACGAAGCATTCAAACGTAGTCGAGAGCCCATAAACCCGATTTGGCGCAATAATTTGTTACATCTGTAAAAATGGCTTGTTATTGACAAACTGAGGATGGTTGTTGGTGATATTGTTGATAAATTCCATAGCGGCTATGTGTTCTTCATTGTTAAGGTGCTCTCCCAGGAAACAGGGGTCCAAGAAATTCGCGGCAAAATGCATTGCTTCAAGAGCCATAGGTTTTTATTTTGTAAGGCGGAGAAGCATTCTTTTTCTTCTGACTTAAGAATCAGCATGCGTACTTTCAATTAAAATTTTTTGCTCCAATGTCTTGAATTTTGAAAAGAAATTTCTTGCAAAATTCGAATTTTTACGAATATTCGCGATTTTGGGACCGAATATTTTGGAAATTTCTTGAATTTTCCTGCAAAATTCGAACGGAAATATTCGCTACCAACATCACTATCCAACGCCGGTTTTTTTGCTACTCGGTGTTTGTTTTAAGCTATATTGATAAAATATTCTATATAATAAAAAAACTATCAGTAATAAAATTGGTTTCTAGTACAGAATGACTACAGTATGGCTTCTTTCTTTCTCAAAATAGAAATGCCTTTGTCTATTTGCGGTATTCAGGTGAAAATATCGATCTAAACTGACCTGGATAGTACCACTGGTACTTTGCTAGCGTAAAAAACGCACTGCACTCAGTGTGTATGAAATGAAAGTGGATCATATTGTTCCAACTCTACCTAGGTACAGCAAAGAAAATGATCAAAATGCATTTACAGTGTTTACCCATTTCATTTGGAGTTGTTAATGGTATATTACATACCGGGAGGATGGAAGTGTTTCATTACTGTCGAGAGATTAACTAAATCTCGAGACAATTATGAAAACTTTCCTCCAACGTTTGTGTATACTATTTTATTTACAACCACATCATTAATTAAAAATTAGGGACAGTATTTTATTTAAAAAAAAATATGCGAAATTTGTCGTTTTCTGTTTTGGCATTTCCATATCTATAGTTACCGGGGTACCAGTGGTTGTTATGGCGCAAACCTTCAACTGCAAAACAAACAACTAAGTGACAGTTTTGAATTTCTCGTTCCTTCTTTCGAATTCATATAGGCTGTGCTTAAACTGCCGTTAAACGGTAGCCTACTGAAATGCCGTTAATAGGTATGACGTCGTTGATGTGACGCACTGGACGGCTTTTTAATGCTTTAGTTAAAATGCAAATCGAACGGTCATGAAACGTTGCCGATCGTTAATGCAGAGTAGACTACTGATTAATGCCAATGGTGTAATTTTGTCCAAAATCCGTCATTGCTTATTCTGAATAAAATTAACTTGGAACCGTTTGTCAAAGCGAAATCATTGACTTCAACTATTTGATGGGACTGGTTTTGTTGACGTCATTTAAAACTGAATCACTAATATAGGAAAGTTGATGCGCTTCATCTCGTGTCATTTCCTCCTCTATAACCAGCTTGTTACAAAACTCAGGTGCTTCCACAGGTGACTGACCAAGAGTTGATGTATTTCTATTATCTAATATTATCTAATATGAGCGCTTCACTCATATTGTTTCTGTCTTGAAGGTCCGTCTCGTCACAAAGCTCAGAGTGTTCCACAGAAGACTGATTTTTTACTTTCAAATACAACTGCATCATCATAATTTATATGTAGCATCTACTGCAAGAAATTCTGGAAAATCCTTCATTGTACTTTTCATGGTTGGACTTTGAATGAAAAGTCCTCTGAAATTATTGTTTTCGTCTCGCAAAACAGCTACATTAGCACCTGAAAACAGAGTAGTTATTGGGACTAATAAGACGATAATAGAATATTTTAGTTTACCGTATTTAGCTTTAAATTATGTTAAAACTGACCATCTAAGTTTTCTTTTCTTGATTGATCGGATATCTTCATATTTGTTAAATCTTGTAAAGTAACAATTTTACCAGTACTTTCTTCAACTTTTTGCTGTATCATTTTTCTATTGGCCTTCATATTCAAATAATCCTTGACGCTTTCCTTCATGTTACTGGAAAGTTTTCTTTGGCTAGGGTTACGTGCATGTTGAACCTACAAAATATATCTTTTATGAATAAAATACTGTTCAAGCAAGAATTCTAAAAGCATACTATATGTCAACTAATCTGTAAATTTACCTTCGAAGTGACATGATTGTGCTTCATTTGAACCGATGTTACCTCGAGTGCTTTTCCATCAGACGATGCTTTGAATCTTACGTGTACTGGGCAATCTTCTTAAAATGTCCAAGACTGTCGAAGTTTTTTCCCACTGCCCTTAAACTTCTTTCCACCGGGATTACATGCATATAGAAGTTGATAATAAATCGCGAAGAGCTTTCTATTGGTCTCACAATTTTACTGCTTGCAATCGTACGGGCATCTCGTTTCCAAAATGTTGTGTACGTATTTTCACCAAGTTCCTCAATCGCTTCTTTGCGTCAGCAAATGAGCTGAACCTATCCCTAATTTTCAGCATGCTAATTTCAGTCATGAAAAATAATTAGGTACCTAACTAACCTAAAAATGTTTATAGATAAAATTAACAATCAGAAAACTAACTGAAACACTTACTCCATTCTGAACCGATAATATCCAGATGTACACCTTAATTAAAATCAACTTATAGCACTTAGCACCAATTGTTACTACAATAATAGTGCAAACGCGACGAAAAAACATACCAAAAGAGCAACGGAAAACGGAACACAAATTGATTAACGGCATTTTAGTACGCGACCGTTCGACGGCATTTTAACGAAAGCATTAAAAAGCCGTCAAGTGCATCACATCAACGACGTCATATCTATTAACGGCATTTCAGGAGGCTACCGTTTAACGGCAGTTTAAATTGTGATTTATATAACATAGAAAGCCAGAATGTTGTCGAAAAGTTCTGATAATAAAGACTACTTTAATATTGGCACTCCACCAGAACTTACAGAAGCTGCAAAGAGCAGAAGCCAGTTTGCTTCCAGAGAAAAGTAGGAGGCGATATGAAATAGCATTGATGTATACGAAAAATGGTGTGTCGAAAGAAATGCTAAGAATATTGCTTCGGAGCAGTCTTGATGGCATATTTTAGCGACGTGGCAAGGCAGAAAAAGCCATCTACTCTTTGGGCTGCGTACAGCATGATACGGACAATGCTGGAATTAAGGGAAAAGACTGGCATATCAAAATATCACAAACTCGTCGCTTTTTTAAAACGCCAGACTGTAGGTTTAAAGTTTTAAGCCAAAGAAATCTAGCATTTTTACCTTCAACAAATAAATGTATTAAGATCTCCAATTATTATTGTTAATCTTCTTTGTTTATTTTTGTTGATGTCAGCATTACTTAATATTGGTTGCTTAATATAAAAATATTCAATACTACTATACAAATTTTTATTTTTTTTAATGATGGTCGCATTATAAAATATAGGGTGTAAATGAATAAGCGCGAAAAAATCAGGAGGTGATTGGCATTAAATCCTTAACGCCTGAATTTTATAACGTTTTACCTGTCGGTCTTACATATTTCCAGTCAAAATGTTCAAGAAAAACCTTCTGTGTAAATGAAAAGACATATGATGAAAACAAAAATTGTGTGCACTATATTTGCGCACTATATTTGAAGATGGAGATTGTAGGATTCAAGAACATGTTGAAATAATATACATGGCGTTTGAAATGTTGAAAAAGAAATGAAAAACAAAAAAAAAAAAAAAAAAAAAAAAATAGTTTTTACGTTTAACAAATAGTTTACGCGTAAAAAGTAGTTTTTACGTGTAACAAAATTTTTTTTTTTTGTTAAATAAAAAATAATGAATAGCAGTTCACTTTCACAGAATTTTGATAAATACACGAAAAACTGGCACGTAAAATGTTACGTGTAGACTTACGCTTTAGACGAATATTGTTCCCCAAGACCGACTCGATTATAAATTCATCCGATCATAACGGTTTTATTATATTTAATTAAGATATTTACCATCATATCATCGTCCCTTCTCCATCTAGTCGGCCGGGGAAAGATTTCACATTTTCGCGCTTCTATCGCACCAATCACCTGACCGGGCGATTGTCAGTTGTTCGGAAACCGCGCGCCGCCGACGTTCGTTTGTTTAAACATTACGCGATCGCAGGTAGCCCAGGTAACTAGATTTGTACGTGGATACGAATGAATATATTGCCCAATAATTGCATTATTTTGAGTGCAAAAAAGGTGTTTTTATGTAGTGTTTTTGGAGCTAGGATTTAGTCTGGGCGTATTATATATCGAAAGATTGCTGGAAAAATATGAAATTTGGAGAAGCTAAACAAGGTCGCTAGAATGTAAAATTTAGTGTTTGTGCAATTGGAATGTTTTGTGTTTGGCATAATTACGTACCAGACCAACTGTTTTCTTGTTTCTTGCATTATTCAGTTTTATACAGGGTTTTCAAAGTTTTTTAAAAAGTAAAAAGTTCATAAACATTTGTTCTAAAATGCTTGGTTTTGTAGATGCAAGGGTGTCAAAATTTTAAAGAAAAAAAAACGTTTTTTCGTAATATCTTCGTAGCCACTCCAGATATTTTTATGAAATTTGGTACACGTTTTTTTCACAATTAAGAAGCATTTTTTGATGAAAAAAATTTTCTAAAATTTTCACCAGTGGCGTTCGTAAGAGGTATCGACTGAATGTTTTTGATTAAAAAATAGGTACGCGACGATTTTTCTTAAAATAAAAATTGTTTTTAGAATCCTCATTCATTTTAGAACAAATTATGTCTCTTGTTTTTTTTTTGTCAGACGCACGGTTTTCGCGTAAAAAATTAAAACCCATTTTAATGCATGGCAAAATTGCTCAAAAAAAATTGTACGTACTGGTGAAAATTTGAGAAAATATTTTTAATGGAAAAATGCCACTTAACGGTGAAAGTGGCTGCAAAGATATTATGAAAAAACGATTTTTTCTTATTTTTGTTGACACCCTGTATAACGAAAACGAAGCATTTTAGAAACACATGTTTATATGAACTTTTTACCTTAAAAATTCTTGAAAAATCGTCCTGAGAAATATCGGCCATTTATTCAAAAACACCCTGTATATTGTATACTCACCAAGATGTTTTTTAAAGTAAAAAACACAATGAAATAATGGTTTAAAAGTTATTCAGTAAAAAATAAAATTGAAATCTAACACACGATCGAAAATAAAACGGCGTCAAAGTGGGCTGGGAAATAACAATCGATAATTTTGGTGAGGTCAAGCTCTGAACGTAATTTACTTGTCCTGTATTCTTCTTTATTTTTTAATGGCGATTTCTGCCAGTTGGTCTTAAGATTGTAATTTATTTTTGTATTGAGTAAAAATTATTTTTAAATGGTTTATTTTAAAATTCCTTTTTTATTCTTTCTATAATTATTAGCGTCAATTTTTGATAAGTTTTATGTCATTTTTTAGTAAATGTCTAGAGAATGACTTCACCAAAATTATCATCGATTGCCATTTGACGCCGTTTTTTTTCGATCAAACGGTATCTTTTTTTTCGCAAATCTCGGGTATTTTTAAATATAGTGTGTATCGCGGGATTAAAATAAAGAATTTAATCTACATAGTTGTCTATCCATTGTTTTACGTCATAGTCTACGTTATATTAATAAATAATTTTAATATCTTTGTAATAAAAAAAAAGATAAAAGCACCTATAACAAAGGTCTAGATTATTTTATAATTATTCTGAAACAATTAATTATTTAGATAATTATTTTGCAAAAAAAACAGCACCATAGTAGCTGTTGAAATGATATGCGATAATAAAAAAGCCGTTTTTACGATCATACAGTATATTCCGACACACTAATTTGTTGTTAACAGTTGACAGTAATTAAATAAACGAGTAAACAACATTTTTTTAATGATATTTTCTCGTTATCAGTTAAGAGAGAAAATTCCCAAATTAGCTGTCATCCATGTTTGTAAACGTTAGTCATCAAATGAAGGAAAAATAAAAAAAACAATCTATAATTAAATATGTATAGATAACGATTGGAGATAATTTGCTATAGCGCTTATATTATTGCTACAATTTTTTCCAAAGTTTTTGGACAAAATTAGCTATCAGAAACATTTTTTGAATCTTTTTTTGAAAAAAATTTGAAGTAAATAAAAAAATTAACAACTATAATAAAACTGTTTAAAAAATTACAATGCAGATTTTATACGGTTAATAACGTAGTTAATACCGTATGAGCGAAAAAAAAAAGGTGTCAAAGAAGGCTGAGGAACAACATTCAATGATAATTTTGGCGAGGTCAATCTCTAGACGTTATTTACTAAACATTGACATAAAACTTGTCTAAAATTAACACTAAATTACCAGTTTCTTAAGGCAGTAAGTGCCATTAAAAAAAGAGTAAGGGCCGAGTAAATTGTCATCAATCGTCATTCCCCAGCAGTCTTTGACGCCGTTTTTTCGATCGTATGGTACAATGCTTACAAACGCATACAAATGTTATAAAAAGACACCCTGTATAGTGTTTCTCTTTTTATTTTTACCGTGCCACGTCTGTAATTTCTTTCTCTGTTCTTGTTTCTTCCGGTGAAAATGGCCGGATTCACTTGGCCATAGATCCGGACTGTCAGGTGTACATCCTATAATATTAAATTTCACTGCAACTAATAATAAAAATATGACTCTCATAAGGATTTTAAGTCTTTAACGATTATTAGTTTTTGTGGTTTAATTTTTAATATTCTGTATCTTTAAAACAATGCATTTCGGGTCCACTTTTTAGGGCTCCGTACCCAAAGGTTAAAAACGGGAACCCTATTACTATAAGACTTCGCTGTCCGTCTGTCCGCCCGTCTGTCACAAAGGTCTATCTTATGAACCGTTATAGCTAGACAGTTGAAATTTTTACAGATAATGTATCTATGTTGCCGCTAGAAGAACAAATACATACTAAAAACAGAATTAAATAAATGTTTATAAATAAAAAGTACTTTCACTAAACATTATCTTTTAAGTAAGAATTTTACATAGAGATCTTTCAAGTCCTCGATGGCCGCGTGGTTAAAGCGTTAGGACTTTGCGCTGCTATGACGTTGGAGCCGTAGTAAGGCAGGTTCGAATCCTAGCCAAGGCGACTTTTTTTAATAGTTTTTAATTTTTACATATTTATTTTTACTTTTTACATATTTATTATTGATTAATACAATTTTTAGTAATGTTTCTTGTTTTTTTTTTAAATTACTTATACGCGCATTCAAATTTTCAGCTAAATGGGAAAAAAAGTTTATAATAATAATAATATAATGTCTAATGTTGTATAGATAATGAATGGTACGAAAGTCCTTCAAAAGTATGAGTCCGACTCGCACTTGACTAACTTTAAGAAAATATTTTGAAACTATTTTTTTATATTTTAATATTCTGTATTTTTAAAACTATCCATTTCGGGTCCACTTTTTTTCATATTTTTGATAACGAATCATTGTCTAAAATTCGACAGTGCATGTTTTGAACTCCCTACTATGTGTGAGAACAACATTTAATGAAATAACTCGTTTCTTGCAATTTTCGTATTTTTTTCCTGTATATTCATGATATTAGATAAAAGATAATTAAATTAATTAAAGGCAAATTTATCGGTAGTGTAGAAAGCACCAATGTGCATCCACCTGTAGCTTTAATCAAACATGATAGATAATTTGTAATCAGAACAGGCGATATTTGCGATCCGCAATCTACGCTGTTCATCTGGCCGTAATTATCAATTATATTAAATTAATTAAGGTTTTAATTACTGTTCTGTAACGAATTTTTTAACGGTTTATTAGAAATTAACCCGAGATTTAATGATTTTGTTCATATCAGACATGTATAAAGTTCTGGTTCCCTATGTGCTTCTGTTTTTACTGTTTGCTTTAAAATAAATATTATTAGCTTTAATTCAACTATAAAAAAATGAACTAAAATAATTGCACTTATTTAAGACTCACCCTGTATAAAATTCTAGTAAATTTATGCTGTATTTTGAGTAGAAAGATAGAAAAATCAAAAAAAGTATAGAAAGCTCTAAAAATCGAATAAAAAAACTCGAGTGATATGAAATGTTCGATAGTTGCCAACTAATAAATGGCAGTGGACCTAAATGTGCCGACGTAGCGGAAAAACTAGTGCAACTGTTCGGTTGGAGACAGACTTACAATGTGGAAAAACTGCAAAGAAATGTACCGGGTGGTTCAACTACCAGGATATCTATCACTAGGACCGGTCTGGTGAAGTCTCACAACGAAAATGACCATAAAAAGGTGAGAGCCAATTCATTTTTTATTTCTTACTAGCAGCTTTAATACAAATATGCAACATTTATGTCGTTTTAAAAAGGGACAAAATATACTAAATTCAGTAAGAAATAATTGACGCCGTTTTTTTTTTCGATCGTATAGTACTTCATAATATGGCAATAATTCTTAATTTTATTCTTTCAGTTTAATTATAAATAACTGTAAAATTATTTATGATTGCGTGTTAAAAAATAAGTACAGTGCGTTTTTTTTCTAGAATTATTAGTAATACAGCTGATATAATTAAAATTAATTTTCGTAATTTATTGTGTACAATATTAAAATTACTGTGAACATATAAACACGCAAATATACAGAATGTAGGTAATTAATGTAGGACGTGGGCAACATTGCCCCGATATGAAATATTAAGGAAAAGTAAAATTTTCAAGTTTTTTTTGCAAAAATCATATCTCATAGGCGTGTTTATGGGGTCACTACCAGTTAAAATATTTACACTTATTTAGGAGATACCCTGTAAAAGAAATCATGCTAAAGCGACAAAAAATAAAAATAAAACAACAGTAAAGAGAAAAGAGAAAAGAACAAAAAAATAAACAAAAGACTAAACAAGAGGGTTACATTATTTTGTAAAACTTTGCAAGAAAATATTAGATTTTTAAGTTTAGCCCGATCCTGTCGTGTTAAACCACACCCAAAATTCCAAACACACATGCTTTGATTAAGGCTTGATTAAGGTTTGCAGAGCTTCAGCATTTGCCATAAAATAGCGAGCAATTTGTTACAAAACCATATAAATTATATATCACTGTAATCACAAAACTTCAATCTATTTCCCTATTGTATCGGAATTTTAAATTATGTCGTTATTTTCGAGAAAATTTAGTCCAAACATAAGGAATATGTTGATGATGTTTGACCATCAAAATCTTAAAAACAAAGAAGTTGTCTAAAAATGTGCTACAATACGGATATAGTATAATCCTTTATCTTTAATTTCCTTCTTCATTTGTGTAAAAATACCTAGCCAGTTTTACATAAAACGTTAAATGCCGAACGCTTATTTTGCTACTTTTTTGGACTAGTGAAATGGACTCTTAAAAATGCTGTATCTAATATATCCATATAATTTTTTGAACCGGTAAGACTGACAGGCAAAGCGTTATGTGTAGTCGGAGCTAAAAAATAATAATTTTTGAGACCTATTTTCTAAAATAAATAAATAATACCGTGGAAGTCTCAAGCGCTTTCATTTTTTTACATGTTCTACAGACAGAGAATGAGAATACAGATAATCTTAATAACACTTTATAAAACAATAGCGTTCTGCAAAAAAAGAACTCTTACCTAACATAATTATTATTAGAGACATATTGTAATTCGTAATAACATTTACGTAAATATGGTTGTTGCATTTTTATTGTTTTTTTTTACCTCTACTATATCCAGATTAGCTTTAAAATTTAAAATTTCATTAGCTATATCTTTATTTTTCCCTTCCATTCTCATCACCTAAGTAGCAAAATGTTTAAAATTTGAAGACGTTAGAATATTCAACAGGAAATGGTAACAGGTCTATTTCCTGTAGGGTACAAAGGCGTTCCCACATTTATTATGATTCTTTTTGTTAATGATTTTTTCAACGATAATAGACTCAAAGAATCAAACAGATTTAGATGGTATTTTTTCACCAAAAGGGACCAGTTTATATTTTATTAAATTTATTTATGTTCAAGTAAACTGTCGTGGAAAAACGATACGTGTAGACAGGCATTTATACTTGAAGGATTTTTCTCTTCTAAAAAAAACATGATTTATGCAATTGGATATTGTTCTAAATAGATATGGAGGTCAGTTGAACTGACCAGCGATCAGCTGTGTATCGGCCTGCAATAATTTGCATCGGTAAAAGTATGTTTTATTTGCTATACGCCCGCTTGTATAAGCGTAAAACGGCATTCCTTGCAACCTTCAAAGGTGAGCCGTATACGCAAACCAATGGAAATGAAGGAAAAAATGCAATATAAACACATAGGCGGGGCTATTTCGTAATGGTGGTTACAGTGACGTAGTCTAAATATTAATCACTGCACAATTTTTTTTTAAACAAATATTAAAAAATTAATTCAAGTTTCTTTAAGTTTACCTATTTGTGTAGGGATCACTAAAAACTCCCACAATTTTGAGTATGCCCAAGAAATTTTTGGTGATCGATGTAAAATCGCAGGTAGTTCAGATATTTACTTTTTCTCTTCATCTAGACCCATCTGTGTATAGTAATTTAAAGGCCTACAGGACACGAAAAGGTCTAGGATTTTATGGGAATTCCAAAAATGTGATAATAGTCGTAATTTTTGATACTAGGGCCCATACCTTATCCGGCCCCAGTCCATCAGCACCAATACATACTTTTTTGTGAGTTAGTTCGTCTTTTATGTGTTTATATTTTCTCTTTTTTTTTGTTGATTTTATATGGTGATTAATTTTATGTAAAGTGTGAAAGTCTGGAAAATCATTGTGTGAGAATTTGCAAACTAAAAACATATATTATTCATATCAGGCATTCGATCATCTGGTCGTCTTTGTTTTTGACACTGCCTTGATCAATGGTGTGTTTTTCTTTTTTGTATAAGCTTACTACTAAGACAATTTAAATTTTAAGTCCAGAAAACATACTATAGTCTATAAAATGAATAACTTTGAATTTTGACCGTTATTTTTTACCAACTCTGTCAAAAAAGTTACTGATATTCTTTAAATTGAGTGCCTGAACGAATCAGATAGGTAATTCTTTTTACTTTCGTGAAATAGAAAAGGAAAATAATAAAACAAGTGACAATTCTTCCTCTTCTTGCAAAAATCAACACGAAATGTTATAATTGTCAAAAGTAAAATGTCATCAGCTTTTGACATTTCTAAATACCAAATCAGTGCCGTCTCTAATAGAACAGCCTTGGAGCGAGATTTATGACGTCACGCTAGTTAGATACTACGGATTAATAAATATGTTGTAGAATACATGGAAAACATAATTATTCCTCGTATTTTTGGTTTGTATTTTAAAAATGATATAGTTTACATGAAATATACATAATATACAGTTAATAAATACAATATATATATACGTATTTATAGTAATAAATATTTGGCAAATAAACTATGAACCATACAAATGCAGCAAATGTTTTACAAAATACATACAATGAATAGGTACATAAGATAATGGGTAAAATGTAAAATGTTTTAAACTTTGGGGTTTGAAAATCGATCTAATTTAATAAAAAAAATTCAATATCTACTAATAGTAATGTATTATTATTTGCATTCACAAAATTTATATGTATATTTTGCAATGTTTTATATCTGCAAATAATACAATATCATAGAAAAAAAGGCGTCAGCGATGGCTTTGAAATAAAGATCGCTGTCATTTTATATGTAACATTATTCTAAATTTTTTTATTTGCTTGGCATTTAGGTTCGGGAAAAACGCTGATTAAGTTTTCATTTGGTTTTTCATTATTTTTTTTTGGTTTAAAAAAAAACGTTTCGGCTAACATTATAGCCTTCATCAGTGTTGTGTCATATGAAAAAAATAGTGTCGAATATAATCCACAAAATTAAATATAAAATATTCACAACCTAACCTAACACCACATAATGTTTACTACAATTAATAAATTAATATAAACCTGTCAAAAGAAGACCACATATTTTTTAAAATTATTCTTAACACTAGAACTATCGACATTGACTATGGCTGAAATCGTACTCCATAGTCAATGTAGATAGTTTTAGTGTTAAGAATAATAATTTTAAAAAAATATGTGGTCATCTTTTGACAAGTTTATTTTAGTTTATTAATTACAGTAAACATTATGTAGTATTTTTTAAAGATAAAGAAAAGGTATAAAAATTGATCTCAATGAATTGTCATTTTTTGCTAAAAGAATTTCGATAATTTGTTATAGCATCTGTACCAATCACCAATCACTAAACGTAAAAACCTGTAGCACAGTATTGCCAACTATGTTATCTATATCTATATTATCTAATGATCTAAGAATAAAATCTACAAGTTCAAGGCTATTCTAATCCGAACCATCGATTGGTGCGGACGTTCTAAATCCTTCTTAAGCCTATTACAGCGTCCTAGGGCGTTTTAAATAGACCCTCATAGCAGACGCAGTGCCGCAAGAATCTTCAGAGTAACGCGAGAAATGAGGGTACTATACCCTAAAAAATCAGTTTAACTTGTTAAGTACCCAGTGTAGTACCGTAATTTATATAAGATGGTGCGGATTAGAGACTTGTTTTGCTCTCCAATGAAGTATAGTTTGAGTGGGGGTGGGAAATCACTGAAGAGGTTTTCGAAATTGAGGAAAGCATGCGTTTCGAAGTGTGAGAGTATATTAGAGATCCCCGATGAGAAATATGAGTTCAATCACGTGAGTATTGAGTGAATATACGCAAAAAAAAGTGTGGAGGAGGAATTTCTATCTTTTCTTCGGGCCATTTTTTATTCTAATTTGTTTGTCTGATGTTAATTATCAAGAAACACACAGGGCGTTTTTTGCTAAATGTGGTTTTTATTGAGTTTTATCTCTAATTTTCTTTATAGAATACGAAGCTGATGCACCAGATCTTTTAAAATTGTTTCTATTACTTTTCTTCGAGGCATTTTGAAACTGTTTTATTTTTATCTATAGAATATAGAATCACACACACACAAAAATTAGATACACTAATTTTTGACCCCCTGTATATTTCAATACAGACCTGTTCGTGTATGGAAATCCATTAGTTTATTATGCAGAAATTAAAAAAGAACAAGTCTACAAGATGCAGGCTATTAGCACAGAATAATTTTGTGCTAATGGTATCTAATAGACCAAGCGGTTGCCCGCCGTATCAAATGAGGTTAAAATGGAATATTTTAATTGATTTAATAGTTTTAGAAAATACCTTTTAATTTAACTAATCAATCGGGTGATTTAATTGATTTCTGAGTTTCTAGCTAATAAAATGCTTAATTTTCCAATTTGAATTTATTAAAACAAAATAAAAAAAAAAAAATTGCGTTTTTTTTTATTTGTGTTTACCACCAACAGACAAAAAAACAAAATTTATTTTTTAAAATTAAAATCAATTTGTTTTTTAATTTTTTAATAATTTTTTGTCATTTTTTTTTTTTTTTTTGTTTTTTAAACATTGTTATTTATATACAGGGTGTCCTTAAGATGGATACAAGCCAATATCTTAGTTGTTTGTTGAGCGATTTGTTGCATTTTTGGCAGGAAGCTGTATGGCTATAAGACGTACATTTTGCACAGGGTAAGAAATGCGACACCTCATAGACGTACGTTTTAATGGGGTTTGATATTTTTTCGAGTCAAGAGTAAGCTACCCTTAGGACAGGATTTATTTCCAAATCTGATAAATTATATTGAATCCTCCTTGCATAAGATACTTAAGTTCTAATTTTTTATAAAATATTGATACAGAATTGTGTTATTAAAATAAGACATTTTATTTTTATTATTTTTAAATACTTACGACGCCACTGGATAAACAACTTGTTTATTATCAATAACCAATTTTAACCAATTATCAATTAATAATCGATTTAAGTTTTCAGATAGTTTCCATAATAATTAAGATACGATACAAAAAACTAAATATTTTCAATTTATTTTAGTTTACTTTTAAAAATTGTTTTTAAATTTGCTAATACAAATGAATAATAAAATAGGTTACAAAATAACTTAAAAGGTCGTTTCAATGGAATCTAAGTATGATTTTATTCGTTTTTTATTCAGAGATATTTTACAAAATCCAAATAGTTATTTAAAACAATCACTATTAACTTTGAAAATATATATGTAACAAAGATTTATAAAACAACTAAAAGTCAACATCTTCGATCAAACTTAAATCGATTATTAAGTAATTGATAATTGGATATCATTGGTTATTTGATAATACACCAGTTGTTTATCCAGTAATCATGGTCATAAAAATAATAAAATAAAATGTTTTTTTTTTTTTTTTTTTTTTTTTATTTATAAAATTTAGAACTTAAGTATCTTATACAAGGAAGGATTCAATATATTATCAATTTGAAATAAATACTGTCCTAAGGGTAGTTACTCTTGACTCGAAAAAAATCAAACCCCATTAAAACATACGTCTATGAGGTATCGCATTCCTTACCCTGAGCAAAAATACGTCATATGCAACCTCAACAAAAAAATGAAAAAGATGCTCAACAAATAATGAATGTTGAAGCGTATCCATCTTAAATGAGAACACCCTATGATAATCTACATCATAAAAATGAATACTTTTGTGACTTTGTTTGAAAAAAAT
Organism: Sitophilus oryzae; assembly: GCF_002938485.1. Classification (NCBI taxonomy): domain Eukaryota; kingdom Metazoa; phylum Arthropoda; class Insecta; order Coleoptera; family Curculionidae; genus Sitophilus; species Sitophilus oryzae. Next base: position 108,826 of record NW_022145737.1, on the reverse strand, counting down.
TGTTTTTAGTACAAAAACGTTTCTGGCACAGAAATTGAACTTCGAAATTCCACCAGCCGCCGTTGGTAGGAATGTTCTGATTTTTGAAACACCCTATTGCAGGATGGGTAACTTTTTTATGGAAAATGTTGTATTTTTATGTATTTTAATTAATGTATTTTGCTTATTGTTTTAGAGATTTAATTGTTTAAGTATAATTTTTTTTAAATTAATAATTTAAAATTATCAACAGAAATTTGATTTTTATAGGGAACACCCTGTATATCTTTAATTTATTGAAAGGAATTTAATATTACCTTTCCAAAATATAACACACTTGATGTTTTGTTCGATTCCACTTCGAGATAGAGAGTATACAAGAATTCGCCCGCTTTAAATAAGTAGGCTTTGAATGGCACCCGGCTGTAATGCAAAAAAATGCTATGACATCAATTAAAACGAAAATAGTATTTGCTATGAGAGATGCAGATTTTATAACAATTTAAAATATATTTAACCAACATCAACACATTTAAACTATGTATATCTGATAACAATAAAAGATAAATAGCAAACCAAGACATGAGTTTTTGCTGCAGGTGTTCGACCATCTTCTGTTATGGACAGACGGGGCCGTTTTGAACATTTCTCAGTGGGGAATTCATTAACTCAGTGGAAGTGAAAATGCCCTCTCATAACTGCTAAAAGTATTTCTAATTCTTGTCAAAATTATACGGAAGAATAGGAACCTTTTATTCTTCCGCAAATATATCCATAGGATTAAATCCATGGGCACTAAGTCCGGCGACCTCGGCGGCCTTAGCCAAACCAACGGCTGGGATCTTAGTTAGCAATTCAATTATTCTTGAAATTGGCTGCAAAAAGTTGCTGATAACTTCAGCGTTCTGAGACGGTGCCTCTTCTTGATGGAAAATATGTTTTCGAGTTCCATTAAAGGGCATATCATCAATAGGGGTCCAAAGCCTGCTAGTTAAAAGTGGCAAACTTTAAAATTCTCTGTGCAAGGGGAATATGGCAAAATATCAAGTGTCTTATATTTTGAGTATTCTTTCGATTAATTAAAATATAAAAGGGAGTGTCCCAAATAAAAATAAAAAAAAAATTTTCTGTTGATAACTCAAATTATTAATTTTAAAATTATATATAAATAAAAAAAAAAAAAAAAAAAAAAAAAAAAAAAAAAAAAAAAATAAAATTTTCCATAGCAAAGAGCTTACCGCGATTTGTTTAAAATGTACATTTTTTAAAAACACCCTGTAATTCCTAAACGGTAACAGATATGCTGTACGGTTTTCACCATCATATTTTTGATAAGTGGGCTCAGACACCGATATTAGTTTTTCGTCTATCTCCTACTCGAAGAAGAGGGTGTTTCCATTTAAAAGCGTCGAATTTGACCCACCTGTACATTTCTCCTTTAATATTCATGTTCATAAATAATAGGAGTAGTTAGTACTTTAAATAGCCGTTCCACGCCTGCATTATTATTGACAAAGACCTAATCTGAATACAAACTCAGACAATTCCAACGGTACAATACCTTCGAGAAAGTACCTACCAATCCCGACGGAAAAAATCGAAATGGTTCATTATCGAGGAATCTCGGTACTCTGGGTGTGCCAGAAAACGGATTAACGCGTGTGGTACTACTCGGTTCTTAGTGGATAGGTACCACTCCTCGTTGACGAAGGAATTTCTGTCTTATCTTGCACACAAATAATGATAAGGAACGTCGAGTTAATCAGGGAAGCAATTACTTGCTTTGAGATAAATGTATGATCTACTGTATTAGTACCTTGAGTAAGTAAAAGCTTATAAATCGTCTAAATCGTCTAGAGAACTATTCGGGATCATTTAGTTTTACCACAAAACTCTCGTTTTGCTGGTATAGTGAATAAAGAGGATAACGTAGGAGAGGGAGTAACGTGCATTTTCTCGAAGCACTGTAAACAAATTTCGGAAACGGAACAGGCGGCACTCAAAGTTTTTCAATATTTTCCGGAGAATGTCAGAAAAATATAAAATTTTAAAAAAAAAAACATTTTTTTTCGCCAAAAACCTCATGGGTGTGTTTCTGGGGCGAACTAGCTACCAGTTAAAATAACTGCACTTATTTCTGGGACACCCTGTATATAAAGTAGGAATTTGCAAAATAATATGGGTATAATATTACAACATTTTTATTAAAACGTCTTTTAAAAATCTATTATTTTTGCATACTTACTCAGCTTTGTTGGGGAATATTTTTAGCCTCAATTGGCCAACCACCAACCATGACTCCCATTTGGGTGATTCGCGCGTTGTCATGGACGAAATTTAAGGTCTGGTGCTTTTGTCCTTGTAGACGACCCGTGATGAGCTTTTTTTACCGTCTGTAAAAAAGAAAAAGTAATTACTGTGTGCCTTTTTGTGTTATTGTACCCACAAGTCTCTATCATCCTTGAACCTTTAATTTCAAGTCAGTTACTCTTCTTTTTTATTTAATAGAATAAGAACAAAATTTGAAATCAAAATTATAGAAAACATATTTCCTTTCTAATCATCAATCGGCAAAATATCGCATAAACTAGGCGAGAACAACTTGCTGGAAGCAGAGAATCTCACTGCAGTTTGCTTATTTGTAGTTTCATTTGACCACAGACATCAAAATCATTTCTTCAAGATTTGACAACCTCACTGGTATCGTAGTAGTCGTAGTTTCGGGATCTCCATAAAGAAATAGTGTTAAATTAATAATAGTATATTGTTTTATTAGAATTAAAAATGGCGCTTCTTGTGGCGAGGCTATACGTTTACAGCCGCGGCACAAAAAGTCATTACTCGAATCGGCTATTATTTTCAAACACCACAAATAATGTTTTAAACAATTTCAAATGTTCCAAATAATATAAAAGTCATACCTTGTATGTAGTTATATATCGAGGAACTATGGTTACGCTTGTTGTATTTGACACTTTATCTCAGTTTAATATTATCATATTTTCGTACTTTTATTTTTTTTTTTTTTTTTTTTTTTTATTTTCTTTATATTGTCAATTACGTCATAAAATTAATACTTTACGTTTGAAAAATATTGTCATCTGTCATTCTTGAACAAAAGACACTTTGATTGCTTATTTAGAAACTTTCAGAAAAGCATTTAGGAATCTTATAAATAGAACATAACCAACATGAGATACAGGCCAGAGACATCGATTTGTGACGTCACCACAATAGTCGGGCTTTTGAATTGTACCATATGGTACTGCATATAGTTTTGCATAAATAATAGTACTTATTGATAGTTTTGCCAGATATAAATATGAAAATATTATACACAAAGGTATTAAAAAATAACCTTAACTTTTTATCGCGTTAAAGTAATTGAATAGCGTTAAAATTTAGATCTAAAACACGAATATTAATATGAAATAAACAACAACTTATAGATGAACAGAATAAAAATCCAGATAAATAAAAGCATGTCCTAAAATTGCTTTAGCGAGTATTTAGCAGCTGGTAATAATATACCTTGTGATAAAGTATCAAATATTAAATATTTAGAAAACTATATTTTATCGACAAGTTAAGGAAATGTATTGTATATGATAAAGGCAGAATACATTTTAAAGTTTAGTTAAAATAATTGCAAAATTTGCCTAACATATTTAAAAATGTGGATATCAGGTAGAATTGACTATTATCGATGAAGTAATTTGTAGTTCGATATTCAAATAACCATTTCCATAAATCGTAAATAAAAGATAAAAGATATTTTTTATATAAGAATGCTGAAATAAAGTACAATTCATTTAATTTCTTTAAAATATATTGCCGTTTTCATAGTAATAGTAATAATTTCAATATTTATTTCATCCTGAATTTCCAAATCTTATTTTCTTTCATCGGGATGTTTTCTCTTTATTGGAACATGCACAGTCATATAAGAGGGTGATTTGGAAAAATTGTAGGCACATCATGTTCTGTAGGTTTTGGACGTGATTTAGTTACAGTTAATATTGTTGGGAGAGAGAATGTAGACAGATCTTGAGGACTTATTATAATTGTTGCTACAAGGCACAGGCATGGCACAGGCACAGAACAATGTCGCGGCATTTTTATTTCACAAAGTAAAATAAAGAAACGACAACTGTTTTACCTAAAAATACACGTCATTTACGTTGGTTTAACACTAAACACTAACACTAACGCTTTAATTGAGTTATGTTTTATATAAATTCCCCAACTTTTTCATAGCCCGGACACACAGCCGGCATCGTCGGTGTTACTATAATTTTACCGAAAGTATGTTTTTTTCGCGAGTACGATGTTATGAATCGGATCTAGATAGTTCACTATTCACTCAAAAGTATTTAGTATAATTTTATTGGCATAGAAACGCGTAAAAACACAGATTTGTTGCAGAAAATGAAAATGAAAACAATTGGTTTTTGCGACTACTAATTCTCGATTACTTCGGTAGAACTGTCATGACAGTCAGGCCTTGAATATGACGTTAGCCACGATAGGAGTTAAGTAACGCCAATATCGTAAATATATCTGCAGAAAAAAATAAACAGAACAATTATGTAATATACATTTGTAATATCAAAATTGTATGTTTATTAATAAAATGATTGATTTTCACATAAAAAATGCTTAATTTAGTGTAAAATATACTTCGAATCGTGCCTAGTATAGAAATATTCCTAGAAAAATAATTAAAATGAAGCCTGCCACAACTATATTTATAATGTTACTTATTTAGGTTATGGTTGTTTAGGCACGTTCGACTATTAAACGGTCACCTGTACGACCGGATATCCGGCAAGTGCCTTGTTCAGTACCTTTTTTATTCTAGCGGTGGTACCGAAATAAAAATACGAGACAGGTACCGTATGATCGAAAAAACGGCGTCCAGTTGGCTTGGAAATGACTGATCGATAACATTCCTCATATAATTTTACACATAAAATGACAGCGATCTTCATTTTTTTTTTTTTTTTTTTTTTTTTTTTGATCATACGGTACTATACCAATGGTCCCAGCGAAGTTTTTACCGACTGTATTATGATTTACCGTTGCCGGGAATGTTTATGTTTATTTTGTGTGTTATTTTAGCATAAATTTCAATATATGCATTAAACAGAAACGATATTCCGTTATATGAATTATGCATATTATAGTTATTATTTAAATTAAAAAAAAAATTTTTTTGGAGATTTTTGGTTTATACAGGGTGTTGTTAATAGATCAATCTTACTGTAGTTAACTTATCAACCTCTAGAATAGTCTATTATGTCCTTTTTAAGTCGCATCTTCGTTATGCCCTTCCATTCTGGGGTACTTGCTGCGCGACAAAAGTTGATCGTATTTTCAAACTTCAAAGAGAGCAGTTCGATATTTATTGGGACTGAACAGTAAAACTCACTGCCAAATTTCTTTAAAAATTTCAAAATGCAGACTCTTCCTTCTTTATTCATTTTTTTGAATCCGTTTGCTTATCCGCAAGCACATATCTTTTGATATCTGCTATTCCCGAGGCTATCTACAGCTATCCACTTAGGAATGCGGGCACGATCTTTATCTGCCAACCCCGAGCTCAGAACTAATGGTTAAAAATGCTGTACAATCAAAAAATGTACAATCATCCTTGCAGCTGAATATAAAGTCACTTTCATTCTTTTTCGCATTTCACAAAGCTCTGAAATCATACTTACTGGAGAGAGCCCTACATATATGCAGTAAAGCGACTTTTTGTTGATGTTTAATCATGAACAATTTTGAATTTTAAAATTTTGATCATCTCACACACTGGTTAAAGGTCTAGTATTAATATAATGTTAATTTTAGAACTCTTAATATGCATTTACAATTTTTCCTGTGTAAAATTTTATTGATACGCCTTTTTTTTTGTTCTGCATGTAGGTATGTTTATTTGGAATTTTAATGACGTAAGATTTTTGAATTGATTTGTATTGTATGATATTTTTTTATTATTTGAATATTTTTTGTGTACTTTTTATTTGTTTGTAAATGCTTTGTCGATGAAGCCATTTAGGCTTTTTGTACAATAAAGGGTTGTTTGTTTGGTTTCATCTTACGTATTTTTTTAAATCTTTTCCTTGGACTTTGCAGACTATTTTTTTTCAAAAACAAAGTTCTGTACGATAGAGCAGTATAAAGTGCATAATTTATGTAATTTACAAAAGGAAATGAAAACAAAACCTTTTACAAGTTAGTATTTTGTATAATAGTGTGCATAATTAGTGATATTGGTAGCGAATATTTCCATTTGAATTTTGCAGGAAATTTAAGAAATTTCAAAATACTCAGTCCAAAATCGCGAATATTCACAAAAATCCGAATTTTACAGAAATTTCTTTTCAAAATTCAAGACATTTAAGGCAAAAATTTAACGAAGTGTATCAAGTATGCCGATTCTTAAGTCAGAAGAAAAACAATGCTTCTCCGCCTTACAAAATAAAAACTTATGGCTCTTGAACCAATGCATTTTGCCGCGAATCTCTTGGACCCCTGTTTCCTGGGAGAGCACCTTAACAATGAACACATAGCCGCTATGGAATTTATCAACAATATCACCAACAATCATCCTCAGTTTGTCAATAATAAGCCATTTTACAGATGTGAAATTATTGCGCCAAATCGGGTTTATGGGCTCTGGACTACTTTTGGATGTCAGTTAAAAATGTAGACTATCTAAGTTGGTGGCAAGCAATGTGTAAAATACTCAGTTGAAATATTTAGTTGTTGCTCTGCTGTCTTTACCGACGTCATATGCAGCCACAGAGAGAAGTTTCAGTACTTACTGTTTTATCCATACTAAAAAAGGAATCGCTTAACTGCACAAAAAACCGGTAAGATATTGTTCGTAGCTCATAACAATAGAATTATTACTACAAAACCAAAAGTGGATATGGAGCACGATATTCAACAACAAGAAACTCCTCCAGAACCACTAGAACCTGTAGAGGTAGAAGTCCATCCTTCAGAATCAGAACCAGATGATACATCAAATATATCTGGTTTGGAAATAGAAACTGAAGAAGACAGTACTACTACTACTACTACTATAATACTCTATGAAGATGGGACCAGGTCGACGCCTGATATTCCGGAATAGAATAATTCAGTTATTTGTGTTTTACGTTTTAGAGATTTATATTTCGTGCTTTTTTTTTTTTTTTTTTTATTTTTTAGATTCATAGTCATAGTTCGTGGTTTATGCACAAAATTCAAATGTTACCAAATGATTTTTGTTATGGGTTATGTTTATGACTTTTATGGGTTATGTATTCTTTATTAAAATATAACAACTAATACCATTATGATCGAAAAAAATGGCGTCAGTTGGCTGGAAATGACGATCGATGACATTTCCCATATAGATTTATATAAAATGACAGCGATCTTCATTTCATAGCCATCGCTGACGCGTTTTATTCGATCATACGGTATTATGTTTATTGTTTTCCACTTACATGTTGGTATCAAATGTCTATCTAATTTATTCCTTTGACAAAAATATGTAAAAATTGTAAAATTCCTAATATTTCATAAATTTCCAGAAAGTTTCAGAGATTTCCTGCAACAATCAAACATTTCTGAAATATTAACATCCCTATAATATGTCTAAGATCATTATGAATGAATTTATGATCTAAAAGATACATTTGATGTTACAAAATAGAGGTGCTTTAAAACAAAACCAACTAAGTAAAGTTTGGTGTTAAATTAAAGCAGCAGGTGGTAATTGGGTTAAAACAGTAACATTTTTACTGCAAATTTGAGGTTGTCGAACTCTCTTGGCTTCGCCAATGGCCAGTCGTGGTTTCACGTTATCAGCATTCGGTTCTTTTTGAAGTGTGCAGCGAAAATTATTGCAGAAGAATCGGTTACCGATATGCATCAGAGTGATAAATAACAAAGAAAGGCTTTTCTCAGGGGATAGGTGGCCAGTTAGGGCGCCTGTAAAGGAAGACTCTCATCAATATTGCCAGAATAGAAATTTTCGAGCCAATTTCTTCAACGGAGCCTTAAAAACCTTCATATTCCTTCAGCTTCAAAAAAAATCAAGGATCTTTGAAAATCACCAAATTTCGTGTATTTTTCCTATTTTATAATTAGGAGAAAATTTTTAAAAACTTATTTCTAGTGAATTTTTTGGACACCAATGTATTTAAATGAAACTGTTTATTAAAATACCACGATCAAAATGCTGTAGATAGTTCGACGAGTAGTATTGTAAAATTATGTTTCAAAAATGGAATTACTCCCTGTGACTGCTTGAACCGAGAATAAATAATCGTGCAAGACGACATGATCAGCTGACTTATTATACCGGGTGCGTCTCAAAGTGGCTCACCCTATAACTTTTATTTTTAGTTGAAAAACGAGATTTGGTATGTGTTTATATGACATAAATTAGGATTGATTGACGTATTCATTTTGTTTCAGTCACTTCCGGTTTCACGGAAATGGCTTCTAACTTTATTTTAAATAGCACCCCAGTATTTTTGCTTTATTCGATAGAATGTCACTCTGAATAGAATGACATATCATGTATCAACTTTTGATATGTTCACACTTCTGTATATTCCTGTAATCGTATACTTCTTTATCAGTCTGAGCCGGGCCTGCAGAAGCGTATCGAAACCACAAGGAACTTTCGTAATTATTGAAATTTCGCACGCATGCAATCCCCATTCAGCCTATCATTAGAAAACTAGTATTTACATTGTTTTCTATCAACTTCAATATATACAACTACCTAAGTACCAAATATGATGGAAAAAAACGGCGTCAAAGACGGCTTGACAATCGATGATAATTTTAGTAGGGAAAAACGATGATGATGACCGCTGCCTTTTTAGTCTATCTATAATTATTATTATAGATAGATTAAAAAATTTTCTATATAGAAAGTAAATCCACGATAATTTGTATATTAGATGTATAAAATATAAAATGCTATATTGTTTTATTAGAAGTAAAAATGACACTTTTTCTAGCGAGACTGTACGTTTGACATACAGCCGAGGGTACAGAAAATAATTTTACTCCGAATAGAACATGCTATATTTTCAAACGCCACAAATAATCTTTTTAAACAATTTCAAACGTTCCTTGTATATCCTTGTTTCTTAGCTAATTGTATATCGCGAAACTATGGTTACGCTCGTTGAATTTGACACTTTATATCAGTTTAATAAAATATTTTCGTGCTTTTATAAAATAAATAGTTATTAACGTAAATAAGGCCGATAAACAGCAAATAACGGCCGGGCTGAAGTTTGTGATCCGGGGCGATAGCCGAGGATCATAAGCAGACAAGGCCGTTATTTGTTATCGGCCATGTTGCGTTCTAGATTTTTCGTCATACTGCAGATTTTTAGAGCAATAAGCACTACTGTTAATAACAAATTTTTATTGAACAATAACACAAGCAAGGATAAAAAATACATAATGTCTTATACTAAAATTCATTTTTCATGATAATGAACTTGGAAATTAAAAGTGCACTTGTTGTTCTTAGAAATCTGTAATCCTTCCCAGGGATTTACAGATTTTATATAAGAAGATGATGCTACTGAAGAATGGTAAATATTTGTATCCACTAAAGACACATTATTTTTGGAGCTATCATGAAGAAGTTGATTTGTTATTTTTCATTCTTTTGGAAACTGATTTTTCTATTTAAGTTTCTGCCACTGTTGAAGACTCCCATCCTCATAGCTCCTTTAGCGATAGTAAATCACTACCATTTTCGGCGAGCATGGTTGCTGATGATCTACGAAATAAATGCCCTGTATAACGTTCTGGATTCTCCAAGTTCAAAATTTTTGCAATTTTCTGCGGTACGCTCCCGATGGTATGTATACCGACGATTTGCTTAACACACTTGCCTTTCTTGTAACCAATGAAAGATTTTGGATTGTCAAAGTTACGAGGACGCAGGTTGATGTATTTTTGTATAAACCATAGGCATCAAGCGGAAGGCCCGTTTTTGGAATAAGAAATTTTCTATCTTTCTTATTTTTTGGTATTTCTTAATGGAGACAAGTCTTTTTCTCCAGATCTTCAACGAAATCATCAGCTGTGGTGGCCAAAGCTCGCTGCGCCTACAAGCTCCAAGAATGCCAAGCACCAATACAATTTTTTCCAGTAACCAGGTGTAATCATCGGCATCAAGTAGAAAATTGTTTATGTCATTCTCCGACAGAACTTTGGCTTTTTTGGTGAATAACCTTCGTTTTTGCGCCTCAGAAACATGAACAGTTTACCAATTCTATGAACAAATATAATTTAGATGAGTATGATTAAATATCGAAGAATATAATGGCTTTTTACCTTGATATGTCGATGTTTTCATATACTCTCAACGCAAGCTTCAGCATGGTTATCTTTGTCCACAGTGATGTAGTAGAATACATTTCAGACATTCTTTTAGCATAAGCTAGCAATACCGCTTCATTTACGCTGTTTATACTTCTATCCTGCCGCCACTTCAAAAATTGTCATATTCCTGCTGATATCTCTCTCTGGTTATAGTCGGAAGTAAATTTTGAGTAGCCACAGCCGCTTCCTCCTGTATTTCCAACGGAATTTCACGCGACATCTCGCTATGGTCTATTTTCCCAATTTTCGAAAAGTCCAGCTGACAATAAATAGTCATTATTGCAGGTGACAGACGTTACGATTACCTTAGAAACTTAACGGCCGCCGGCCGTTATGATAACGTCCGGCGGACGTTATATGTATCTTTTCCATTCTGATTTTGCTTATGTTATAATAATATAGCAATATGAGTATGACGAAAAGTACGTGAAGTGCTTTGCTTTATGCCTAGGCGTTAAAATGACTTTTATATTGTAAATCACGTAGCAAAAATTGTACTTTTGCTGACGTTTTAGCAGAAAAAATGAATATTGTTTAATATTTTTATTGAATAATTTTCATGCAATATTATATTTGTCAAATTTCTATTTTTTTATGTCTTTCAAATTATCCGATTTTTTTACGGTTTCTCTTCGAAAATTAGCGTCGTGGAAACCCATCCTATGGCCAATTAGTACCGAAAGCCGCACCATTCGTTTCGAGTGTCGCACGTAAGAAGAGAACCACGAGACAACGAAATAAGCGAAAGTGATGGTGATATTTTAGCTCGAGGATACGCGTATGCTGGTACCATGGGCCCGCTTTCATTGCCACGGACTTTAACGCGAAAGACGAAAAAAAAATCAGCTGATGGGCATGTACGGATTACATGTTTCTTTGACTGTATTAGATATTCAAAGGATTTGGTCTCAAGAAGTTGGATTCTTTTCTCAATCATCTCAATTGTATATTGTCAAACAAATATCGTAACTTACCAGTATGTTCTCGCTAAAGTTTATAAATAATCTTATTAAAATATCTGTATTATATCCTCTTTGTTTCAGAATCCTGATGCTTGGGTATCAGTACACAACCTCCAGTCCCAAGGAGGAGGTATTCTGGACCCAGACGACAGACTCAGCGATGTAGCTGACGATAGGGAACAAATTCTAGCAAGCTTTGAAGATGGTGAAGGTTCCCACGTCCACCACGGCGGAGGAGATGGCGCTAGCGGCAGCTCGGTGGGCACAGGCAGTCCTGACATCTTCAACGTAAGTCTATATATCTAAAAATAGCTAATAATTTATCCCCTTTGTTCTATACAAATATATTGCAAACATGCCTCTTTTAAAGGACGGCGAACACAAATACGGACCCTCATACCCTCGCACAGACATCGAAGTGACAGGAGAACAGATAGCGTCGGGAGTACCCTCGCTCCAAGTGCGCAGAGGCAGCGAACCTACCCTCAACCAACTACCTGTAGGTCCTCCCGCTCCATCAGACCACACAAAGCGATGGAGTGCGGCTCCCCTTATTTTGGAGCCGCCCAGTTCAGGCTATGCTAGTCCAGACTGGATGGAGGACTGTGGAGATGATAATGAGGGAGGTACGGGGTTCAGGAGAGTGGCTAGGGACGGAAGTAATAGGTTGTCGATGCAGTTCCTGGGAGACGGACCTGGGTAAGACACGGAAAACTTAATTTTGTCGAGTTGTTGGGAGGCATTAATAATAAGGCACGATAAACGCCTTCTGGGACGGATGTTGGTCATTTTCTATGCTTATTAGAACATAATTATAATTAACTCTATATGGGCATTAATTTTTATTTTTATTATAATTTATATTTTTTCATTTTATTGATTTTATGGAAAGCACTGTTCGTTAAAATATTGTATCCTATGTTATATGGTTTGTTTCTCTCTACAATTTTCTGTCTCATAATGTACCGTTTGTGTCGAGGAAGAGTTCATAGTTTCATGGTTGTCGATTTTCCGAAAATCAGTACATGCATATTATTTTGTATATTTTTCATTTATTGATTTTATGGAAAGCACTGTTCATTAAAATGTTGCATCCTATGTTATAGAGCTACTTTCTCTACAATTTCTGTCTCTGATAGTACCGTTTGTCTCCAGAAGGAGTTCATAGTTTCATAGTTGTCGATTTTCAGAAGAAATCAGTACATGTATATTATTTCGTATATTTTTCATTTTATTGATTTTTATAATGGAACAGTATTAATGCTTACTTGAAGGGGTATTAATAGAAAAAACTTAATTTCGTCTAGTTGTTGGGGTATATAATATAATATAATATAATAAGGCATGATAAATGCCTTCCCGGATTGATATTAGTCACTTGAAGGTACATTAATAATGTCTCATTATTAGCTAGTAGCTACCCTCTGAATTCTAATAATTATTGTATTCGATCAAAAAAAAATATTCTCTTGATCTTGGGGTATAATAAGATATTTTTAATGCCAATTCTTGATCATATAAAATTACCATGTGTCAGTCATTCATCATGATCTATGGTTAATAGAACATTATTAAAGTCCACATACAAGGGCATTAATAATGTGTATCTATTCATGCCTCTTTGAAGCATAATCATTTTATTTGGTCACAAAATAAATTAGTCTTGCTCTTGTGGTATTAATAACGAAACAAATATTAATGCCGATTTATGATCATGATAGAATTATCATATTTCAAACATTAATTATGGCCTATGGTTAATAGAGTTTGATTTGCCCTGTTACGGTATTAACAAGACACATTATTAATGCCAACCCATAAGGGCATAATAATGTCTCAATATTAATGACTCTCTACGGCAAAATAACTTTATTGAATTAAAGAAATTGTGGGCATCATTGGGGCACGAATGAATTTATTATTAATACCTATTTGTGCCTATTCTATGTCCATCTGAAGCATAATTAGACATAGACTTTCTTTAGACATTGGTTTTGACTGTTTAGGATACTGTTTAGAATAGCAGGACATTATTAATGCCCATTTAGGCAGCATTAATAATAATTTTCCACATTAGTAATGTGAAATATACAGATAAAATACACAATTCTGAACAGTCGGTAGAAAATTACTGATGACATTTAACGAGGCATTAATCATGTTACCTTATTAATGCCTCTTTCGTAGCTAATTAATAGTAAATATTAACAATTATTTTGTCTTATTAGTTACAGATGGGCAGAAGCTGCAGAAAGAGCAGCTAATACCAGATCTCACGCCAGCACTTCACTACCTAGAGAAACCAGAAGAAAGGAACCACTGGGTCAAGCTAACAACAGTCCAATGCCTTGGAGTGCCGATAAAACAGAGCTCATTGTGATTAGAAATCAACCTGGACATTTAGGTAAGATAACTGCTAATGTTTTTATTAATTTTAAGTATTTAATATATTTCATTAAATTGTTAGGTATACACGTAGTACCTGACTATGATGGTTCGGGGAAAGACCGCGGATTGCTTGTTCAAGGTATTGAACCAGGAGGTAGAATAGATAGAGATGGTAGACTAGCTATTTATGATAGAATAGTAGAAATCAACGGCCAAAATTTAATAAACATTTCATTTCAAGGTACAAAAGTCTACTGCAGGATTATTCTGAAAAACTAACAAAATAACTTTCAGGGTACAGAAATATTTAAGTGTCTCTTATATCTCAGGGCTAAGACTAAAAGTTATTAAGGCTTCCGGATTAGAAAGCTTAAGAAAACCTCTTTATTCCCGCTTTCCCGATGACAAAGAAAACGCTGGAATGGTGGAATGTGAACAAAAACGTAAGATATAAGTATTTTAAACAAAATTTGGTTTATTTTGAACCTTTTTTTGGATTTGCAGAGAGTACAAACACTAAAGTAGCTACAGTATCGCCAACCAAAAAAGTGCCAGCTGTTTCAAAGAATTTGAAAGGTTTACTGACAGCTAATACAAGGAAAATTGGTAAAAAGATCGATATAGAGTTGATAAAGGGTCCCAGAGGGCTTGGGTTCAGTATTACAACCAGGGATAACCCTGCAGGTGGTAATTGTCCTATTTACATCAAAAATATCATTCCTGAGGTAAGAATTTTTCGAAAAAAATTTTTTTTATATTTACATAATATATTCTGTATGGTCGAAAAAAACGTCTGAATTGGTAGAATTATTAATTTTGGCGGGGCCAACCTCTAGCCGTAACAAGGCCAGCTGTCAGTAAGCGGCATTAAAAAATAAAGAAGAGTACCGGCTAGACCTCGGAAAAATTATCCTCGATTGTCATTCGCCAGCCTTCTTTGACGCCGTTTTTTTTTTTCAATCATACGGTATTTTCAATCAAATGCACATTTTTGCCCATGTGACATCACAGCCGGTTGATATCTGCGGTTCTCAAAATGTTCTTCAAAGATACGCACATAGTGCACACATAATTTTTTTTTAATTGTGATCAATCTTTATACAATTTTCTCTAAATCTACGTTATAATAGGGGGCAGCTGTCGAAGATGGCCGCTTAAAAATAGGGGACAGGCTGCTACAAGTGAACGAGGAAGAAATGACAGGAAAAACACAGGCTGAAGCGGTGGCCATTTTGCGAAAAGTACCTCCAGGTAGTAAAGTAAAAATCGTAGTGTCTAGGCAAGAAGATGTCGCAGCCAATGGCAATTCGTTGCCACGTGTCATTGTAAGTACAGAATTTTCATTTTTTTTGAGCTTTAAATTTGAGGTTATGTGTGCTAGTTGTAGTGTTATTGTAGCGTTCATATTTGCTTGAAAATTTCATAGAAAATATAATAAATCATTTTGATGAGAACATTTTGTATATTAATGAGTATTGTTATTGTTTAATTTTAGTTTTAGTTAAACACATTAGGACACCTTATAGCACTAAAAACTGCGTTTTTTTTCAGGTTGTGATTCCTCATCAAAAAATATGTTAAAATTTAAAAAAAAAAATATTTTTTTTAATATTATCTTAAATGTCCTGTAGCTGACTTTCTTGAAATTTGTCAGTATTATTAATTTATAGTAATAATGGACTAATTTAAGGTTAATTAAATTAAAATTATTAATTTCAGTGGCGTGGCGACCTTATCGAAAATAATGGGAAAAATATGTACCTCGCTGACTTTTCTTGCATTTTTTATATTTTTTTAGATTAAATTACTAAAAGTTCAACTTTTTTTGCTTATACCATAAGCCTATCTAGAATTGTTTTCGAGAGAAAAAATAAAACAAAATCATTGCAGATCTCTGGACTCCATTAAAAAAACTTTAACAAATTAAATGTCAATTTGCAACCAGAGTAAAGTATTAATTAAATTAATTGATGTTCAGTGCGACCTACAGTAAAAACATAAAGTTTTAACATCCTGGATCTTTAAAGCTATCCATTTTTTCATGGGTCAATGTTTAAAAGAACTTTTTAACGAAGAATCGCTCCCTAAAATTGAGTCCATGCATTTTTTGAACACCCTGTATAATATTTATTGCTTTTCGCTATCTTATCTAACGGCCAATTAATTCATTAGTTCACTATTTCTAACATATTTTATATAATTACTGACTAGTGAAAAGCTGTTTAATTATTTTTCATGTTTTTTTTTTGTTGTCTGAGACCTATCGCACGCTGTACAGGTGTTCCATTTTACTGTGTTTTACCTCGTTTATAAGTAAAAATACAAAGATGCGGTTTTCACATTACTCTGCTATTTTTTTATCAAACTAAAGATACTACACACAGATTTGTCCAAGTCCTCTTAGGTCCTAAATCCCTAGGACGAAAAAATAAAAAATCCCGTAGGACGAATTTGAAGTTTACGTATTTCAAGAATGACAGCTCCCAGTGAAAAACTAGTTACTCCACTGAATTCTACGTGAAAAACTCTATGGGCCACAGTTTTTACCTTTTGGATAAGTTATGAGATAACCAAGATACAAAGAGGGTAGAAAAATGCAACATTTTTTAAATTCTTCTTGTATTTCAGGAACTAAGAAGGTTGGGACAAATCTGTGTAGCATCTTTAATAATAATAGCTCCCGTATATAGATAGCGTTTAACGCCTTGGGAGTAGCAAGGTACAGCTTGCCATACTAGAACCGTTCAGTATACAAGGAAGGTAATGTGGCTAGCACTACGCTTCAACCGCCTATTATTACCTCAGGATTGTGAATCCCAAGTGCTCATTTAAGGCTGAGTCGACCTAGGTACCCAAACTATTTTTATTTTAATAAAAATAGTCGGCTGGTGAAATGCCGGGTGTAGGATTCGAACCCACAACCTTGAGATTGGTAGACGAGAGGCTATACCTCTACGCCACCGGGCATCTTTACTTTCATAAAAATGTGAAAACCGCATCTTTGTATCTCTACTCACACACCTAAATAGGACACCCTGTACAACTAACTATTTTTAAAGCATCTTACTAAGTTCCACAATTATCTCACTACAATTCCAGTCCTTACACAATGTCTTAACACATTTATACACTCTGCATAAAAGCCAATTAACAAGAAATAATAAAAAATCAAATACAAAACGCAACCTAAACAAAAATAAATTAATTAATAAAAAGAAAAATCACTAATCATTAGTTACCGATATTCGTTTTGTTTGCTATCTCTCTCTGGCTCTAGGGTATAGAAGAGACGGAAGAAAAAGACGAACCGATGACGTTTAATGGTACCGGAACCATGGACACGCCCCCAAACATTCCTCCGTTACCACAGAGCCATCTGCAGGCGTTGCACCAAAACAGGACACCAGAACGACTGGTTGCTTCTTCTGTAGCCAAAATCGTGTCACAGTTTCAAGAAGCAGCGAACAACAGCCATGTAATTGTCATTTTATTTACCTTATTTCTCCACTAGAGGGCGTTGATTTTGAATAATTTTTCGACTGTTTAAAAATTATTTAGAATCGTGACTCAGAGTAGATAGAAATACTGTACTCACTTTTATTCACCGATTTTGTCACAGTTTTGTTGCAATTTCACTGTCATGTTTGCTCTGTTATTTGTCAATTTGTTTCATTGAATAAAAAAAATATGGAAGGAGTATAGTAATAAAATAGAAAAAGACCTAGAAGGGATTCAACTATGGCACAATATCTTTCCAGATCTATATTCGGTCATTACTATATGAATATAAAAAGAATGTTTGACTCTCTCCATACTTAGTTTTTTTATTCAATGATTCATGTGATTATTCCAGTAGATTGAATTATTATGGTTGTTTTTTAGCCTCCAGAAAAATTAGATGGTTCTATGGTATTCCCATGGAAGCATAGAGAAATTCTTACCCTCAACATTCCAGTGCACGATTCTGAGAAGGCGGGGCTTGGAATTAGCGTAAAAGGCAAAACAAGTGAATCGGGTATGTTTTTTGTTTTTTTTTATAAATCTGTATTTTAAACAAAAATGTGTTCTGTTAGGGATGGGTGTTCATATTTAAAAGTATCGATATTTTGGAGAATATCAATACGATTATCTCTAACTATACAGAAGCGACACGGGCGATTTCAAGTTGACGGAAAAAAATCATAAAAATATAGTCTTTATTTAAAGTATTCTGGTCTATAGTGTTAACATTAGGAATAATTACGTTAGAATCTATATACTGTGATGTTATTCACTCCCTAGGTGATCTTGGCATATTCATCAAAAGCGTTATCAACGGTGGAGCGGCTTCCAGAGACAAAAGGCTGAAGACCAACGATCAACTGTTGAACGTGAACGGCATTTCCTTATTGCAACAGTCAAACAGCGACGCCATGGAGACGCTGAGGAAAGCTATGCTTCACACTGAAGGCCCCGTGCCTGGCAACATAACCTTGACTATAGCCAGGAGAGCGTCCTCTCCTGGTGCTAGTAGGAACAGGTCCAACGAGAGCTTGCTCAATAATTCACAGGTAAATTTTTCAAAAAAAATTATTTCTAGAATTCGAATTCGTCAAATACAGGGTGGTCCAAACTGTATTCTGGAATACTATTCTGCAGATAAAAATAAATAAAAAACTTCGTATATATGTATGGCCTAAATTGCTTAGTTTCGGATATACAGAGTGTATAAATTTCTCTTTATTTAGATTTTTTTCAAATAATTTCTGAAGTAACGTCAATATTTGGATAAAAATTGGTGTCTGGGAGTTTTTTGACATGAGAAATTTGATTTTGGTGTCAATATAACTCCTATTTGTAGGGGGCGCCACGTACATGTGTTTTGACTGTATTGAAGAGTAATAACTTTTCGTCCGTACCTGTATAAAACGTATATACATTTCCGTGATTTTTTTCGTAAAAAATGTCTCTTGGTAGAAATCGCTACGAGCAACCGTTCTCAAGATATTTAGAATGGAAATAGTCAATACATTTCATTATTGACAAAAAATAAACCTGTTGAGTAGATAATTATTTGGCTGAAACATATACATATCAAATATGTACGGATTATCGCCTATCCCTGCAATGTGTTGGAGTTGAAGCCGAGTTAGAGACAACCAGATAATCGGTCCATGTATATTTCACATAAGTTCGTCTGTTAGGCAGATACTGGCGCAACAGCGCAACTCCAAAATTCCGAATATCGATTAGCCCTTACTCTGAGGATTAGCCAGTTGTCGAGCGGGAACGCAAACGAAAGCCGTACGAATCAACAGCTGGTGCTAGCTCTAGTCTCTTATTGGTCTAGTTTGAGCACAGCTAACTGAATGACTTATGCAAATTCCTTCAGAAGATTTATATATCCATTTCACCGGCTTGGCTTCACAGAATGCAGTTTGGAGTCGATATACTTTAGTTAATATATATATGGTCTGAAATGACAAATTTCGAAATTTTTTATTTTTTTAAATTAATCATAAATTTTTCTTCGAAAAAGTGATGATAAAACAGTTTTTGTTGAACTTTTGGCACAAAAACATTTCAATTTTATGATTTCAGTTTAATAACTATTTAGTCAACATGTTTAATTTATGTCAACGATGACAGGTATTGATAATTTTGATTCCAAATATCTCGATAACCATTACGCGTAGCGATTTTTAACAAGAGACCTTTTTACATAAAAAAAACTCGTAACTGTATATTTTTTACTCAGTGGTTTATACAAGTATGGACGAAAGTTATTCAGTTCAAATAATAGCCGGGTGGCGCAAATGGGAACATATTGACATGAAAGTCAAATTTCTCATGTCAGAAAAAAATCCTAGATACCAATTTTCATCCAAATATTATTGACGTTACTTCATAAATTATTAAGAACATCAGCGCGAAATAAAATCAAACTTCTACACCCTGTGTTTCCGAAATTAAGCATTTAGGACATACGAACTTTTACTTATTTTATCTGCAGGATATACCAAAAGTTCAGACTGGACCACCTGTAATGTCATAAGAAGGGATTGACAGTGCTACTTTATTAATGAAATTAATTTTTTATATAGATCATTTTTTTTTTTTTTTTTTTTTTTTTTTTTTTTTTTTTTTTTTTTTTTTTTTTTTTTTTTTTTTTTTTTTTTTTTTTTTTTTTTTTTTTTTTTTTTTTTTTTTTTTTTTTTTTTTTTTTTTTTTTTTTTTTTTTTTTTTTTTTTTTTTTTTTTTTTTTTTTTTTTTTTTTTTTTTTTTTTTTTTTTTTTTTTTTTTTTTTTTTTTTTTTTTTTTTTTTTTTTTTTTTTTTTTTTTTTTTTTTTTTTTTTTTTTTTTTTTTTTTTTTTTTTTTTTTTTTTTTTTTTTTTTTTTTTTTTTTTTTTTTTTTTTTTTTTTTTTTTTTTTTTTTTTTTTTTTTTTTTTTTTTTTTTTTTTTTTTTTTTTTTTTTTTTTTTTTTTTTTTTTTTTTTTTTTTTTTTTTTTTTTTTTTTTTTTTTTTTTTTTTTTTTTTTTTTTTTTTTTTTTTTTTTTTTTTTTTTTTTTTTTTTTTTTTTTTTTTTTTTTTTTTTTTTTTTTTTTTTTTTTTTTTTTTTTTTTTTTTTTTTTTTTTTTTTTTTTTTTTTTTTTTTTTTTTTTTTTTTTTTTTTTTTTTTTTTTTTTTTTTTTTTTTTTTTTTTTTTTTTTTTTTTTTTTTTTTTTTTTTTTTTTTTTTTTTTTTTTTTTTTTTTTTTTTTTTTTTTTTTTTTTTTTTTTTTTTTTTTTTTTTTTTTTTTTTTTTTTTTTTTTTTTTTTTTTTTTTTTTTTTTTTTTTTTTTTTTTTTTTTTTTTTTTTTTTTTTTTTTTTTTTTTTTTTTTTTTTTTTTTTTTTTTTTTTTTTTTTTTTTTTTTTTTTTTTTTTTTTTTTTTTTTTTTTTTTTTTTTTTTTTTTTTTTTTTTTTTTTTTTTTTTTTTTTTTTTTTTTTTTTTTTTTTTTTTTTTTTTTTTTTTTTTTTTTTTTTTTTTTTTTTTTTTTTTTTTTTTTTTTTTTTTTTTTTTTTTTTTTTTTTTTTTTTTTTTTTTTTTTTTTTTTTTTTTTTTTTTTTTTTTTTTTTTTTTTTTTTTTTTTTTTTTTTTTTTTTTTTTTTTTTTTTTTTTTTTTTTTTTTTTTTTTTTTTTTTTTTTTTTTTTTTTTTTTTTTTTTTTTTTTTTTTTTTTTTTTTTTTTTTTTTTTTTTTTTTTTTTTTTTTTTTTTTTTTTTTTTTTTTTTTTTTTTTTTTTTTTTTTTTTTTTTTTTTTTTTTTTTTTTTTTTTTTTTTTTTTTTTTTTTTTTTTTTTTTTTTTTTTTTTTTTTTTTTTTTTTTTTTTTTTTTTTTTTTTTTTTTTTTTTTTTTTTTTTTTTTTTTTTTTTTTTTTTTTTTTTTTTTTTTTTTTTTTTTTTTTTTTTTTTTTTTTTTTTTTTTTTTTTTTTTTTTTTTTTTTTTTTTTTTTTTTTTTTTTTTTTTTTTTTTTTTTTTTTTTTTTTTTTTTTTTTTTTTTTTTTTTTTTTTTTTTTTTTTTTTTTTTTTTTTTTTTTTTTTTTTTTTTTTTTTTTTTTTTTTTTTTTTTTTTTTTTTTTTTTTTTTTTTTTTTTTTTTTTTTTTTTTTTTTTTTTTTTTTTTTTTTTTTTTTTTTTTTTTTTTTTTTTTTTTTTTTTTTTTTTTTTTTTTTTTTTTTTTTTTTTTTTTTTTTTTTTTTTTTTTTTTTTTTTTTTTTTTTTTTTTTTTTTTTTTTTTTTTTTTTTTTTTTTTTTTTTTTTTTTTTTTTTTTTTTTTTTTTTTTTTTTTTTTTTTTTTTTTTTTTTTTTTTTTTTTTTTTTTTTTTTTTTTTTTTTTTTTTTTTTTTTTTTTTTTTTTTTTTTTTTTTTTTTTTTTTTTTTTTTTTTTTTTTTTTTTTTTTTTTTTTTTTTTTTTTTTTTTTTTTTTTT